>NC_092340.1:165890000-166147500 GCF_046630445.1 Rutidosis leptorrhynchoides
ATCTTTGCTCTAAAAACATTTTTGCTTGAGCAAAAAATTCATTTTGTGCAAAGACCCGAGTCAAAGATCTTGGAACTAAACTCTACTTGTCTGGAGAATGTAAAAGAGATCTTGGAATAGTTAGTCTTGAATCACGATGAAAATTTACATATGAGAAGCAACTTCAAGACACTTGCGTGATGTGGAGTCAAGGATCGAACCCGAATGCTCAAACTTACATCCATTACTTTGAGAAAAAATACGACCATTCACATGGTGAGGTAAGTTCACTTATTTCTAGTCTATTTAATATTTGTGTACTCTAAATGTTGTGATAATTAACAAAACTATGATTGAAAAGAAAAGCTTGAACAAAGAAACATTTTTTTTTTTAAAAAACTAAGTTAATTTTTGAAAAATAAAGTATGTAAAGAAAAATGTGGGGTTGGGTCAAAATTACAACTATAGTGTACACAATAGAAGCACATTGAAACTTGCCATGAAACTTAGGTCAATGCAATGTATGTAATAATTGAAATTACTTGTGCCTTGAATCCTTGCATGAAAAATGACATGGGTGATTACTTGATGTATGCTTGATTAATTAATCTTACATGCTAGAATATGTAGGTTGTCAAACATCTTAGACCCTTAAGTGATAGACATAATATCTAAGATTGGACTCTAAGTATCTTAATAAGCATTCTTGAAACCCATATAATCAAACAAAAGGTTACTTAGGGGTAATAATAATTTGAAACTAGAATCACTAGCTTATGACTATTTTGAACAAGAAAATGACAAAAAGTGGTGATATAGTAAAAGTGATTTTTAAAGATACCAAATGAAAGACACCTTGAGTGAACCTATCATAAGCTTTTCGAAAACACACTTGATAAAACTCAACATAATGTCAAACTTGTAGGCGGTCGAACCTACGGTCGACCGTGGATCGACCGCATAGGCTCTGATCAAAATGTGCTTTCGCAATTGTATGATCGGCCATGGTTTGACACTTTTAGATGTTGAATCATTTTAAAATGATTACAATATTAGTTTTACATTGTTTATTGGTAAGATTAAAACATTTGCTAATGTGAAGCTAATTATCGTCATTAAACGACACTCATTTAAAAGGTTAAGTTTTCAACCCGTAAGTGTTAGTGACTTTTAAACAACTATAAGTGTACAAGATCAATTATTCTCAATCAAGACATGAAATTGGTTTATCAAAATTTAAAATATAAACATGTCTAAAAGAACAATCTACTCCTTGAGAAAGGTACAAAGATGAGTTATCGTGAGAATATTTGATGCTAACAATCTATGACCCAACAAATATTGGGTACCATATTTTGTGTCTCTAACAAGTTGTAGGTTTTGTAGAAGATGATGTTATCACAAGCACTCAAAACACATGTCCATGATAAATATGTCACACCAAGCACAAAGAACATGATGATGATGACGTAATATTGGATGGACATATTTGAGGAATAATCATCGGTGGACACAACTTTACTTACAAATGAGATAGTCTTAAAAGTGTGCTATTTGATCTCTATAAGTGTTTAATATGAAAATATCTTAACATGCTAGTTAAAGTCATATTCCATTTAATAAAACATGTTACAATTAGGTACAACGACTTATATGCTTACAAGTGAAATTGGTGAAAAGATAAAAATATGTCAAAATATGATTTTTCAATTTGATGGCATAAAAGATTAAATCACATGACCATGAAACTAATCATTACAGATCTACCTAAAAGTAATATATGATGATCACTAAGTGAGCTAACGTATTAAAAAGATCATCCTTAACAAAGTAAATCTTTGAGAAACGATGATAACTAAGAAAGGGTAAATGACAAGATCATACAATGAATCATAACAAACAAATCTTAGAAGACAAATTAGATCTTAAGTATGTAGTATAAATTCTCCATTTTCTAGATATAGTATAGATTTTAAAAGTTCAACCTTGTAGTCTTACACAATGGGTTGTATATGATTTCTATCATCTATGCTTAATGAGGTACATTTTTGATGATAGAACTCATACTAGGCTAACAATTAAAAGATATTATTCGTGTATAAATTACTAGAGTAGTAGTCATTGATAAAAATTGTTAGCTAAACGCATAAGCGTTTGTTGAGTTGTTGAAGTATTTAAAACACACTTAGACATATTAGGATGAATAAGGTTAGAAAACTTTAAGAATGATTCGTGCTCTTAAACTCTAAACTAGGATTAGGTTTGCGTCAAACGAACACCTAGAACAAACAAGTAAAATGAAAAGTTTCACTAACCTTTTTGATAAGCGCTAAGTAATTAGACACACCTATGGAAATCAATGCTAGATTATCATTCAAAGGTGTAAGTGTGACTCTAAAGGTATGCACGTCTTTAGGATACTCTTTAGAAGGCAAAATCTAACCAGGTCTAATTAGACGTCCTAGTAGCCTTAAGGAATAATCGAACATACATGAAAAGGCTATATCTTTGCATCTTGAAAGTTTTGATAAACTTAGGACATACTTGCTTAATCATGTGCATGAAATGGTAAAAATTGGCAATATATTATTTGCTAAGAAGCATGAGAATAAAATGTTAATAGATGTTCATGACTTGGTTATTGATCCAATTAACCATTTTCCTTGTGAAAAGTTCTTTGAACTCACGGATGATAAGTTTGAAATATACTTGATAGAGAAACTTGAATGCTTTATTGTATGCTTTACACTCTAGACTTAACTCTAGGCTTCCGTTCATTATACACTAGATGTAAACTGCTTAATCTTTGTTTTCTCTCTCATATGTGCCATATATGCTTTCATTGCTTGTATAAGTATGTGTGCAACATCTACATGCCATATTTATATGCTTATGTGTTCGTACATGTGCAAATCTACTTGTCATACTTGCATGCTCATATGATCTTCATGCTTGACAAATTGAGTTATCTCTTTCGAACCTATGTTGCTTGGAACTACCTTGAAAGATATTTCCCTACACACTCTGAGATCATTAACTTGCTAACTGAATATTATTTATGAGGGCATTGTGCTTAATATTTGCTACACCCAACATGCTATATATTTTTCATCATGCTTATGTACTTACATGCTTATGTTTTACTAACATGTTGAAAAATTGTGCTTGATGCTTTTATGCTTATGAACACTCCAAATCGTTAACTATGATAAATGGAAAATGTTAACTAGTTAGCATTATTCATAGTGAAGTTAACATATGTTGACATGATGATAATTGTCTTAGATCATAATTGTTGAATGCTTGATAAGTAATTCGATATTATCTTGCTTGCCATGAATTCTGTGATTGCTTGTTATGCTATATCATTTAAGTTCAATCTTGAGCTATATTTGAATAAATGACTAAATAAGTAGTGACTTAACATATATCATGTTGATCGTAATTTACAAGTCAAATACCTACTTGATCTAGTTATTTAGTTTATGCATTTTCTCATTAATATTCATACTATGGAACATGCCTATATTTGACTATCATGATTACTTACTTGTTATGCATGATTGCTACTCACTTGTAGTATGAATTTTAATTGAGCTTACTATGCATGATTGCTTGTTTTGATGTGACATGTGATTGCTATGATGAATATTATTCTTGAATCATATACATGCATATATTTCTAACAATACATGCGAGACTTCAAAGCATTGTTATGCTTATCACCCATGCAAAGGAAAGTCTCGATATGTCACACTTTTGAGCAGCTAAAAGGATCTTTAGAGAAATCTAAAGGGTTCTATGCATCATGAATATCATGTACCTTGGAGATTCGGATAATAATGGATAGCTACTATTCAGAAGAGTGGTGTATGCGCATTAATTGGTTTATGCATAACCTCTTGGCTCTCAAAGGAACAAACACTTGTAGCTCTCTCTCTACTACCAAATTCGAGTTTATAGCAATTGAAAGATCATGTGATCAAGGCTTAATGATGAAACAAACTTTCCTCGATTAAGGTACCACTTCTTCCGAAACTCATATATGTGTGCATCCTCTTGCTCAAATTGGACTAGTGATTTCTGAACACCAATTTAGCTTTGATGATTACATGATAAGTGAAATATTAACATGATATATATGCTTAGGTTATACATATGTTCATCACTAAGTATACAAAGAGATATGCTCTTAGTTGAATAACCTGAAACTTAGTGAATGATTTTTAAATGATAACTTATCATGTGGATAATGTTTTGAATTATCATATCGGACCTATTGATCACCATTTCTTGACATCCTTCAACTAACATGCTCATAATGTTAAATAGATATGCCTCATGCATGTTTTAAGCTTATATATAAATTAGATCATTATGCATATATTAGCTTCATCATGCTACTCTTACGTGTATTCTTACAATATGTATTCAACATGCTATTCTTATATTATGTGTAATATGCTTAACATGCTATGCTTATGATATGTGCCATATGTATGCCATGCTTGTGTCCTTACATGCTTGTTTGAACTACTATGATAGTATTTATAGTGTTGCATGATATGATTACGTGTGCTACTCTTACTTGTTTGCCATGCTATGTTATTCTTGTGTTTTAACATGCTTGTTTGAACCTACCTTCTTTCATACATGCTCTAGCATCTAAGCTTATAAATATGATTGTTACGCATGATTGTTTGCTTGATAATTGATCTCATGTATATTAGCTTTTGCATGCTACTCTCACTTATGTTTCCACATTGTGCTATGTGCAATATGTATACCATGCTATACTATATGGTTCTACATGCTTGTTTAAATCTATTTTCTTCTATACATGCATGAAGTTGGTAGAACTAGTAGAGTAATGCTGGTACTTTATGATAGTGTTGCATGATATACTAAGTCTTTTGCTCACTACATGTTATATCGCACATTCATGCTATACTATTAATTAACCTTGATATATGGGGGTTCATACGCGCTTTTGATCTTACATGCTCTCTAATGATCACATATAATGGTCAAAGTCCTCACTCCACTATCTTTGTTATCAATGACACACAATGAGTCTTATGCTTGCTATATATGATTATGTGTGTGCACTAACACTTGATTGAAGGTTTATCCAGCCTGTTGAGTTCATTTCACTCCTTACTTGATATTATGACTTATGTGTAGACTAATCCTCTTTTCTATGAGTCTTATATTGCACATTTCAAGGGGGAGCTATATCATCTACCGCTATGTAAGATTCAAGGGGGAGCATTACTCTAGGGCGCGCTTAGTTCCAGGGGGAGCTAACCTTTTTGCTTCAAAAAAAGGGGGATAAAGTGTATGGTAAGTGATGTTAACACTTATGTCGGCTTACATAACTAAACACTTACCCATATGTTTGTCATCATCAAAAAGGGGGAGAATGTTGGTTGAGAATTCAATTATAATATTCAATAGTTAATCACTTTGTTTTGATGATAACGCAAAAGAGATAAGTGCTTAATCATACGTAAGACGACATGAGTTCATAAGCCTACACTATCTCTAGCAAAAGATCAATACATAAATAATTAACTTGGTAAAATTGCTATGCGGCTGCACCACGGTCGACCGTGAGTCTGACCGTGGATGCCCTGTTCCAACGATTGCACCTTTTTCTAAAACTGTCAATCTACGGCTAACCTCACGGCTGACCGTAGTTCGACCGCAGTTTTCTCTGTTACTAAATTCATCCACTTTAAGTTAGACCACTTTGAGGATCTATAATTTACAAAACCTTTTTAAACATACTTATAATAGTTGCCTTCTTTGATTTCAAAAGAGTTTTGAACCAAAAGATGTTAATCTTGATTAATCACACCTAATGACACCTTAATGATGATTTAAATTGAAATAAGATTAAACACACAAGTGTTATATCTTTTTATCTTGTTACATAGTGTCATTTAAACATACTAATAATGGTCATTAAAGTCTCAATTAAAGAGGTGCTCTCTGATAATGCTAAAAACGAACATATATTTCATAGCATTACTCAAGAAAGACAAGCTTTTAGTTGCAATTGTTCTATTTACAAGTGATATTCGTTTAAATAATAAAAGGTGAAGACAAAAGACATATTCGACGAATTGAAGACGCAAATGACCAAAAAGCTAAAAAGTACAAAGTACAATCCAAGTGGTTCAAATTATTGATGAGAAACGTCTAAAAATTACAAGAATACAAGCAATGAAACACAAAGTACAAGATATTATATCGTACGAAAAGGCGTTCGAAAATCGGAACCGAGACATGAACCAACTTTTAGCGCGCGGCGCAACGGACCAAAAATTACAAGTCAACTATGCACAAGAATATAATATAATATATAATTAATTATATATATTATTATATATTATAATTATACACAGCCCACGTTTTGGATTTAATCTATGAGCTGGAATCCAGACCTCCGCACTCGCGGAGCTGTACAGTGAAACGTGGGCCTATAAAAGGCCGCACATTCTGATCGATTTCAACATCGTTTTCTTTTCCTTTCTCATATCATATACGATATATATATATATATATATATATATATATATATATATATATATATATATATATATATATATATATATATATATATATATATATATATATATATATATATATATATTTATATATTTTATAATTTTAATTTTAATTTAAGTTTAATAATAATAAGGTTATAGTGGCGAATGTTTTAAGTTTGTAAGTCGAAATTCTGTCTGTGTAACGCTACGCGATTAATATTCATTGTAAGTTATGTTCAACCTTTTTAAATTAATGTCTAGTAGCTAAGTTATTATTATGCTTATTTAAATTGAAGTAATCGTGATGTTGGGCTAAATATTAAAGACGAGGTAATTGGGCTTTGGATCATAATTGGGGTTTGGACAAAAGAACGACACTTGTGGAAATTGGACTATGGGCTATTAATGGACTTTATATTTGTTTAACTGAATGATAGTTCGTTAATTTAATATAGAGATTTACAATTTGACGTATCTATAAATAACCATATACACTCGATCGGACACGATGGGCGGGATATTTATAAATACTAATAATCGTTCATTTAATCGAACACGGGAATGGATTAATAGTCAATGGACTCATTAAAACCCGGGTGGATTGCATACAAGGACACTTGGTGTAATTGATAATAAAGTATTAAAACCTTAGATTGCACACAGTCGATAACCTGGTGTAATCATTAACAATGTATTAAAACCTTATTACAGTTTAATTCCCCAATTAGTTGGAATATTTGACTTCGGGTATAAGGATAATTTGACGAGGATACTTGCACTTTATATTTATGACTGATGGACTGTTATGGACAAAAACCAGATTGACATATTGAATAATCCAGGACAAAGGACAATTAACCCATGGTAATAAATTAAAATTAACTTGTCAAACATCATGATTAATGAAGTTTAAATAAGCATAATTCCTTTATTTTATATATCATCGCACTTTTATTTACTGTCATTTTATTTATCGCATTTTTAATTATTGTACTTTTTAATTATCGCAACTTTTATTTACTATCATTTTATTTATCGCACTTTTAATTATCGCAATTTTATTATCATCATTTACTTTACGCTTTAAATTAAGTTATATTTATTTTTAATATTTTACATTAGGTTTTAATTGTGATTTAAGTTTTAAAATCGACAAACCGGTCATTAAACGGTAAAACCCCCTTTTATAATAATAATAATACTACTTATATATATATATATATATATATATATATATATATATATATATATATATATATATATATATATATATATATATATATATATATATATATACAAATATAGTTTTAAAAATATAGCGTTAAACTTGGCTAGTTCCCTGTGGACGAACTGGACTTACTAAAAACTACACTACTGTAAGATTAGGTACACTGCCTATAAGTGTTGTAGCAAGGTTTAGGTATATCCACTCTATAAAAAAATAAATAACTTGTGTAAAATTGTATCGAATTTAATAGTATTTCGTAATAAAAATATAACTATTTCGTACCCCTCTGCTTTAACATCAAATATTTTTGGCGCCGCTGCCGGGGAACGCCGAAGCGAAACGCTATAAAAAAAAGATTTATATTAAGTTTTACTTTCTTTTTATAAAAATGCGTTTTATATAATACAATCAAAACTATAAAATCAAGAAAAAGAAAAATATAAATCTATATTTTTAATTTTAGTTAAATTTAAAAAAGTTTATATTTCTTATTATTGTGAAAAGTTATAAAAACTAATAAGTAAATTTTTCTTATTTATAAGTTTTATATAAATATTTTAAAAAAAATTTAAAACATAAAAAAAAAGAGTAAAACGAAAATATATATTTTATAAAGTATAAAAGTATTTTTTTTAGATCTTAAAAATATAAGTGTATTTAAATTACTTATTTTAAATTTTGTAAAATTATAAAGTAAAAATTAAAATAAATAAATAAAATTAAAACTGACACGCCAGGTTTCAACATCGTACAACATTAATTACAGAGTATTATTAATTATTATTATTAATCAACCCTAATTAGGGTTTAATTATTTAATTTATAATATTAATTATTAATTATTTTTATTACTTATAAAATTAATACTTTTATAAAATAATAATATAAAAATAATATTTTTGTAAAATTGTATTTTTATAACTTTAAGCCTATTTTTATATTGTGTATATTTTTAATTGTTCAATCGTAATTTATATATTTATCGTTCGTAACTAGTTTTAAACTTAGTATTTTGTCATAGTAGCTCTAGATTTTTAGGCTTTGCCGTAAAATTCCTTAAGTGCTTTTTCTTTAGACTAAGATTTAGGTGCTTTAGAATTTTGCGACACCGTTTTAAGATTTTAGTACTTTTTAAGTAATTGCCGTTTTGGATATAGAATTCCTTTTAAGCTTTAATACCTTTAGACGTAACTTTTAATATTTAGTTTTTAGACTTTTAAGTTTTGACGCTGCAATTTTCTTATTTTTCGATGATTATTTTTCGACCTTTTATTTTTTGACATTTTTTGACGCGCTCTTTTTCTTTCTTATTTCTCGACGCTCTAGTTTTTATGACATAGAATTTTCTATTTCTTCTCTAAAATTTCAAAACAAAAAATTATTTTAATTGGTTAAATTGATAGACATCTAAAATTTTCTGGTTCGTAGTAATAGTTGGATTTGTTAGTGGCGAGTTGTGGGCTTCCGATTTAAAGGGTCCTGGCTACCTGCTGCATCTATTGGCTATTCAAAACGTGGGCAAAATCAGAAAAGTCTATTAATTTGATAACTTATATAATTTTTATCTTTTTTAACTAATAGGATATTCAGTGAATGCACCGAGCAAAACGTTCACCACCTTTCATACGTTCACCACCTGTAACTCGATTAAAACATCTAGCCAATATTGTCGCCGTTGATTTTTCTTTAGAATCGTCATCCAGTCGACCAAGTACTCCAATTCAAATTTCCGATAATCCATTTTTTGAACCCAACCTCACAATTGAGAACCCGGAGGATATTCAGGGACAATTCAGAGATCTTGAACCACTAATCATTCCTCCTGAACCACAAATTACTCATCCAGAGATTGTCGAGGAAGAAACTATTAAATCAGAATCCTCTAGTGATTCAGATTCAACAAATTCAATTATGGAAGTAACAGAACCTCTAAGTATGGAAGACCGAATGAGAGCCTCACGCACTGGCCAAGGTCACGCCATTATTAAGCCAGACATTAATGCTCCAGATTATGAAATCAAAGGAGAAATCCTACACATGGTAACTAATCAATGCCAATATAGTGGTACGTCAAAAGAAGATCCAAACGAACATCTTCGAACCTTTAATAGGATCTATACTCTATTCAAAATCAGAGAAGTTGAGGATAAACAGATCTATCTCATGTTGTTTCCCTGGACTTTAATGGGAGAAGCCAAAGATTGGTTAGAATCGTTACCTGAAGGGGCGATTGATACATGGGATGTTTTAGTTGAAAAATTTCTTAAACAATTCTTTCCGGCATCTAAAGCCGTGAGACTTCAAGGAGAAATTGTTACGTTCACACAAAATCCAAATGAAACTTTATATGAGGCGTGGACAAGATTTGGAAAATTGTTGAGAGGATGTCCGCAACATGGTTTAGACACTTATCAAATAGTACAAATATTCTATCAAGGATGCAACATCACTACAAGAAAAGACATCGACATAACAGCTGGTGGTTCCATTATGAAAAAAACCGCAACTGAAGCTCACAAAATCATTGATAACACAGCCTCCCACTCGCATGAGTGGCATCAAGAAAAAGATATTTTTCGTTCATCTAAAACGGCTAGAGCCGATTCTATCCATGACTTTGATTCCGTTTTCGCAAAAATATATGCTTTCGAGAGATGAATGGAAAAGATGAATAAAGATATTCACGTGATACGAATCAGTTGTGAGCAATGCGGTGGACCACACTTAACGAAAGATTGTCACATTGAGCAAATGATGGAACAACGTGAGAATGTTTCCTACATGAATCAAAGGCCGGGAAATAATTATCCAAATAATTATCAACCGCCAAGGCCAAACTTTAATCGAAATCAAAACATTCTTTACAATCCAAATGGACCCAACAATAACTCATACAACCAACAAGGTTTGAATAACCAACCAACTCAAAACAACACTTTCAATCAACAAAGACCTGGCTTGTATAAACCACCACAACAAACCGAAGAGAAAAAGCCAAATCTGGAAGAAATGATGGCAAAGTTAATGGAATCTCAAACACAATTTATTACATCTCAAACCCAAACGAATGAGAGGTTTGATCAGTCATTAAGAACTCAACAAGCTTCCATCTTGAATCTAGAAAAACACGTAGGTACTCTTGCTAGCATGATGAGTGAGAGGGAACAAGGAAAGCTACCGAGTAATACTAAATTAAATCCTCAGAATGAGAATGTTAGTATGGTATCAACGAATTCTGAAAAACCAGCTTCAGAAGATGGGAAGGTTTTAGATGTGAGTAACAATGAAGAAGTTACAACACCATCACCACCACCCGAGTATGTAAAGCCATTGGTGGCACCATACAGACCACCCATCCCATTTCCAAGAAAAGGAGTTGAGTATGAACAAGTAATAGGTAATAAAGTTTGTGATACCTCTGGAAAGAAGAAGAAGAATAAGAAAGTACAAGAAACAAAAACCGTAAAGATAAACCCGGTGAAGACAGTTCCACCAAAACCTTCACCCAGGTTGGGTGATCCGGGTGAATTTATTATTCCTTGTCTACTTAGTGATTGTGTCATGTATGATGCACTAGCAGATTTAGGTGCGAGTGTGAGTATTATGCCTCTTTCATTATATAAGAGATTAGGAGTAGGTGAGTTAAGTCCAACAGAGATGAGTGTCCGACTCTTTGATCAAACCATTAGGCACCCAATTGGAATTGCTGACAACCTACCCGTTCAAGTAGGCAATTTAACCTTTCTAGTCGAATTTATTGTTATTGACATAGAAGAGGACCCAAACATTCCTCTAATTTTAGGTCGACCATTCTTAGCGTCCACCGGGGCGTTATTTGATGTAAGAGAGGGTAGAATGACACTTAGTAATAATGAAAAATCGATCACCTTTGTGAGTCGAAAGTCTAAATCTCCACCAACCAAAACCGTTGAACCAACAAAAACGATTGGTAAGAACCATATTGTTTTACCAACTCCAACGGTAGTGCTTAACAATAATAAAACGCCTAAGTGTGAGGAAGATGAAGTGACACCTAATGATGACCTGATAACAAAGAACCCCGTTGTTGAAACGAAATTAAATGACCCCGTTATTAACAGTTCAATGAAGAAACTTATTAAACGGATTCACGATGCTAGAACCAAGGGGAACTTTAAGTTATGTAACCGGTTAGTATCCAATCTATCGCCTAAAGAAAAGGCGAAACTAGTTAAATTTGTGGATATTACACAAGAATCCGACCAATGGCTTAAAGCAAAAGTCACAGATATGCAAGTTGATTATGGTCCAAGAGAAATTGACAATGAAGTTAATCACAATTTCGACACCACAGCTACCTAAGTGTGGGGAGATTCAAATGTTCTAAGAAATAATGTTGTCTAGGGTTAGTTGTTCTGTTCTCGTGTAGTTCCGAGAATGGAATCCGATTGGTCTTTTCCACTAGCAGACACTAAAGAACTAGTTTTCTCCCCCTATTCTGAATTTTTTGTTTTGTAGGTTTTGTATGAAATTAATACACTTTTTAAATTTAAGTTTTTTGTGAAATTAAAAACAAAAATTTACTTTATTTCATTAAGTTTTAAAAAAATGATTTCTAAAATTCGTCGTAAGTTAAAGACTATATCATAGAATCGAAATTATGTTTTACTAACATGTTGAAAAATTGTGCTTGATGCTTTTATGCTTATGAACACTCCAAATCGTTAACTATGATAAATGGAAAATGTTAACTAGTTAGCATTATTCATAGTGAAGTTAACATATGTTGACATGATGATAATTGTCTTAGATCATAATTGTTGAATGCTTGATAAGTAATTCGATATTATCTTGCTTGCCATGAATTCTGTGATTGCTTGTTATGCTATATCATTTAAGTTCAATCTTGAGCTATATTTGAATAAATGACTAAATAAGTAGTGACTTAACATATATCATGTTGATCGTAATTTACAAGTCAAATACCTACTTGATCTAGTTATTTAGTTTATGCATTTTCTCATTAATATTCATACTATGGAACATGCCTATATTTGACTATCATGATTACTTACTTGTTATGCATGATTGCTACTCACTTGTAGTATGAATTTTAATTGAGCTTACTATGCATGATTGCTTGTTTTGATGTGACATGTGATTGCTATGATGAATATTATTCTTGAATCATATACATGCATATATTTCTAACAATACATGCGAGACTTCAAAGCATTGTTATGCTTATCACCCATGCAAAGGAAAGTCTCGATATGTCACACTTTTGAGCAGCTAAAAGGATCTTTAGAGAAATCTAAAGGGTTCTATGCATCATGAATATCATGTACCTTGGAGATTCGGATAATAATGGATAGCTACTATTCAGAAGAGTGGTGTATGTGCATTAATTGGTTTATGCATAACCTCTTGGCTCTCAAAGGAACAAACACTTGTAGCTCTCTCTCTACTACCAAATTCGAGTTTATAGCAATTGAAAGATCATGTGATCAAGGCTTAATGATGAAACAAACTTTCCTCGATTAAGGTACCACTTCTTCCGAAACTCATATATGTGTGCATCCTCTTGCTCAAATTGGACTAGTGATTTCTGAACACCAATTTAGCTTTGATGATTACATGATAAGTGAAATATTAACATGATATATATGCTTAGGTTATACATATGTTCATCACTAAGTATACAAAGAGATATGCTCTTAGTTGAATAACCTGAAACTTAGTGAATGATTTTTAAATGATAACTTATCATGTGGATAATGTTTTGAATTATCATATCGGACCTATTGATCACCATTTCTTGACATCCTTCAACTAACATGCTCATAATGTTAAATAGATATGCCTCATGCATGTTTTAAGCTTATATATAAATTAGATCATTATGCATATATTAGCTTCATCATGCTACTCTTACGTGTATTCTTACAATATGTATTCAACATGCTATTCTTATATTATGTGTAATATGCTTAACATGCTATGCTTATGATATGTGCCATATGTATGCCATGCTTGTGTCCTTACATGCTTGTTTGAACTACTATGATAGTATTTATAGTGTTGCATGATATGATTACTTGTGCTACTCTTACTTGTTTGCCATGCTATGTTATTCTTGTGTTTTAACATGCTTGTTTGAACCTACCTTCTTTCATACATGCTCTAGCATCTAAGCTTATAAATATGATTGTTACGCATGATTGTTTGCTTGATAATTGATCTCATGTATATTAGCTTTTGCATGCTACTCTCACTTATGTTTCCACATTGTGCTATGTGCAATATGTATACCATGCTATACTATATGGTTCTACATGCTTGTTTAAATCTATTTTCTTCTATACATGCATGAAGTTGGTAGAACTAGTAGAGTAATGCTGGTACTTTATGATAGTGTTGCATGATATACTAAGTCTTTTGCTCACTACATGTTATATCGCACATTCATGCTATACTATTAATTAACCTTGATATATGGGGGTTCATACGCGCTTTTGATCTTACATGCTCTCTAATGATCACATATAATGGTCAAAGTCCTCACTCCACTATCTTTGTTATCAATGACACACAATGAGTCTTATGCTTGCTATATATGATTATGTGTGTGCACTAACACTTGATTGAAGGTTTATCCAGCCTGTTGAGTTCATTTCACTCCTTACTTGATATTATGACTTATGTGTAGACTAATCCTCTTTTCTATGAGTCTTATATTGCACATTTCAAGGGGGAGCTATATCATCTACCGCTATGTAAGATTCAAGGGGGAGCATTACTCTAGGGCGCGCTTAGTTCCAGGGGGAGCTAACCTTTTTGCTT
The DNA here is from genome assembly GCF_046630445.1 of Rutidosis leptorrhynchoides. NCBI lineage: Eukaryota > Viridiplantae > Streptophyta > Magnoliopsida > Asterales > Asteraceae > Rutidosis > Rutidosis leptorrhynchoides. Next base: position 165,904,584 of record NC_092340.1, read on the forward strand.
CAAAAAAAGGGGGATAAAGTGTATGGTAAGTGATGTTAACACTTATGTCGGCTTACATAACTAAACACTTACCCATATGTTTGTCATCATCAAAAAGGGGGAGAATGTTGGTTGAGAATTCAATTATAATATTCAATAGTTAATCACTTTGTTTTGATGATAACGCAAAAGAGATAAGTGCTTAATCATACGTAAGACGACATGAGTTCATAAGCCTACACTATCTCTAGCAAAAGATCAATACATAAATAATTAACTTGGTAAAATTGCTATGCGGCTGCACCACGGTCGACCGTGAGTCTGACCGTGGATGCCCTGTTCCAACGATTGCACCTTTTTCTAAAACTGTCAATCTACGGCTAACCTCACGGCTGACCGTAGTTCGACCGCAGTTTTCTCTGTTACTAAATTCATCCACTTTAAGTTAGACCACTTTGAGGATCTATAATTTACAAAACCTTTTTAAACATACTTATAATAGTTGCCTTCTTTGATTTCAAAAGAGTTTTGAACCAAAAGATGTTAATCTTGATTAATCACACCTAATGACACCTTAATGATGATTTAACTTGAAATAAGATTAAACACACAAGTGTTATATCTTTTTATCTTGTTACATAGTGTCATTTAAACATACTAATAATGGTCATTAAAGTCTCAATTAAAGAGGTGCTCTCTGATAATGCTAAAAACGAACATATATTTCATAGCATTACTCAAGAAAGACAAGCTTTTAGTTGCAATTGTTCTATTTACAAGTGATATTCGTTTAAATAATAAAAGGTGAAGACAAAAGACATATTCGACGAATTGAAGACGCAAATGACCAAAAAGCTAAAAAGTACAAAGTACAATCCAAGTGGTTCAAATTATTGATGAGAAACGTCTAAAAATTACAAGAATACAAGCAATGAAACACAAAGTACAAGATATTATATCGTACGAAAAGGCGTTCGAAAATCGGAACCGAGACATGAACCAACTTTTAGCGCGCGGCGCAACGGACCAAAAATTACAAGTCAACTATGCACAAGAATATAATATAATATATAATTAATTATATATATTATTATATATTATAATTATACACAGCCCACGTTTTGGATTTAATCTATGAGCTGGAATCCAGACCTCCGCACTCGCGGAGCTGTACAGTGAAACGTGGGCCTATAAAAGGCCGCACATTCTGATCGATTTCAACATCGTTTTCTTTTCCTTTCTCATATCATATACGATATATATATATATATATATATATATATATATATATATATATATATATATATATATATATATATATATATATATATATATATATATATATATATATATATATATATATATTTATATATTTTATAATTTTAATTTTAATTTAAGTTTAATAATAATAAGGTTATAGTGGCGAATGTTTTAAGTTTGTAAGTCGAAATTCTGTCTGTGTAACGCTACGCGATTAATATTCATTGTAAGTTATGTTCAACCTTTTTAAATTAATGTCTAGTAGCTAAGTTATTATTATGCTTATTTAAATTGAAGTAATCGTGATGTTGGGCTAAATATTAAAGACGAGGTAATTGGGCTTTGGATCATAATTGGGCTTTGGACAAAAGAACGACACTTGTGGAAATTGGACTATGGGCTATTAATGGACTTTATATTTGTTTAACTGAATGATAGTTCGTTAATTTAATATAGAGATTTACAATTTGACGTATCTATAAATAACCATATACACTCGATCGGACACGATGGGCGGGATATTTATAAATACTAATAATCGTTCATTTAATCGAACACGGGAATGGATTAATAGTCAATGGACTCATTAAAACCCGGGTGGATTGCATACAAGGACACTTGGTGTAATTGATAATAAAGTATTAAAACCTTAGATTGCACACAGTCGATAACCTGGTGTAATCATTAACAATGTATTAAAACCTTATTACAGTTTAATTCCCCAATTAGTTGGAATATTTGACTTCGGGTATAAGGATAATTTGACGAGGATACTTGCACTTTATATTTATGACTGATGGACTGTTATGGACAAAAACCAGATTGACATATTGAATAATCCAGGACAAAGGACAATTAACCCATGGTAATAAATTAAAATTAACTTGTCAAACATCATGATTAATGAAGTTTAAATAAGCATAATTCCTTTATTTTATATATCATCGCACTTTTATTTACTGTCATTTTATTTATCGCATTTTTAATTATTGTACTTTTTAATTATCGCAACTTTTATTTACTATCATTTTATTTATCGCACTTTTAATTATCGCAATTTTATTATCATCATTTACTTTACGCTTTAAATTAAGTTATATTTATTTTTAATATTTTACATTAGGTTTTAATTGTGATTTAAGTTTTAAAATCGACAAACCGGTCATTAAACGGTAAAACCCCCTTTTATAATAATAATAATACTACTTATATATATATATATATATATATATATATATATATATATATATATATATATATATATATACAAATATAGTTTTAAAAATATAGCGTTAAACTTGGCTAGTTCCCTGTGGACGAACTGGACTTACTAAAAACTACACTACTGTAAGATTAGGTACACTGCCTATAAGTGTTGTAGCAAGGTTTAGGTATATCCACTCTATAAAAAAATAAATAACTTGTGTAAAATTGTATCGAATTTAATAGTATTTCGTAATAAAAATATAACTATTTCGTACCCCTCTGCTTTAACATCAAATATTTTTGGCGCCGCTGCCGGGGAACGCCGAAGCGAAACGCTATAAAAAAAAGATTTATATTAAGTTTTACTTTCTTTTTATAAAAATGCGTTTTATATAATACAATCAAAACTATAAAATCAAGAAAAAGAAAAATATAAATCTATATTTTTAATTTTAGTTAAATTTAAAAAAGTTTATATTTCTTATTATTGTGAAAAGTTATAAAAACTAATAAGTAAATTTTTCTTATTTATAAGTTTTATATAAATATTTTAAAAAAAATTTAAAACATAAAAAAAAGAGTAAAACGAAAATATATATTTTATAAAGTATAAAAGTATTTTTTTTAGATCTTAAAAATATAAGTGTATTTAAATTACTTATTTTAAATTTTGTAAAATTATAAAGTAAAAATTAAAATAAATAAATAAAATTAAAACTGACACGCCAGGTTTCAACATCGTACAACATTAATTACAGAGTATTATTAATTATTATTATTAATCAACCCTAATTAGGGTTTAATTATTTAATTTATAATATTAATTATTAATTATTTTTATTACTTATAAAATTAATACTTTTATAAAATAATAATATAAAAATAATATTTTTGTAAAATTGTATTTTTATAACTTTAAGCCTATTTTTATATTGTGTATATTTTTAATTGTTCAATCGTAATTTATATATTTATCGTTCGTAACTAGTTTTAAACTTAGTATTTTGTCATAGTAGCTCTAGATTTTTAGGCTTTGCCGTAAAATTCCTTAAGTGCTTTTTCTTTAGACTAAGATTTAGGTGCTTTAGAATTTTGCGACACCGTTTTAAGATTTTAGTACTTTTTAAGTAATTGCCGTTTTGGATATAGAATTCCTTTTAAGCTTTAATACCTTTAGACGTAACTTTTAATATTTAGTTTTTAGACTTTTAAGTTTTGACGCTGCAATTTTCTTATTTTTCGATGATTATTTTTCGACCTTTTATTTTTTGACATTTTTTGACGCGCTCTTTTTCTTTCTTATTTCTCGACGCTCTAGTTTTTATGACATAGAATTTTCTATTTCTTCTCTAAAATTTCAAAACAAAAAATTATTTTAATTGGTTAAATTGATAGACATCTAAAATTTTCTGGTTCGTAGTAATAGTTGGATTTGTTAGTGGCGAGTTGTGGGCTTCCGATTTAAAGGGTCCTGGCTACCTGCTGCATCTATTGGCTATTCAAAACGTGGGCAAAATCAGAAAAGTCTATTAATTTGATAACTTATATAATTTTTATCTTTTTTAACTAATAGGATATTCAGTGAATGCACCGAGCAAAACGTTCACCACCTTTCATACGTTCACCACCTGTAACTCGATTAAAACATCTAGCCAATATTGTCGCCGTTGATTTTTCTTTAGAATCGTCATCCAGTCGACCAAGTACTCCAATTCAAATTTCCGATAATCCATTTTTTGAACCCAACCTCACAATTGAGAACCCGGAGGATATTCAGGGACAATTCAGAGATCTTGAACCACTAATCATTCCTCCTGAACCACAAATTACTCATCCAGAGATTGTCGAGGAAGAAACTATTAAATCAGAATCCTCTAGTGATTCAGATTCAACAAATTCAATTATGGAAGTAACAGAACCTCTAAATATGGAAGACCGAATGAGAGCCTCACGCACTGGCCAAGGTCACGCCATTATTAAGCCAGACATTAATGCGCCAGATTATGAAATCAAAGGAGAAATCCTACACATGGTAACTAATCAATGCCAATATAGTGGTACGTCAAAAGAAGATCCAAACGAACATCTTCGAACCTTTAATAGGATCTATACTCTATTCAAAATCAGAGAAGTTGAGGATAAACAGATCTATCTCATGTTGTTTCCCTGGACTTTAATGGGAGAAGCCAAAGATTGGTTAGAATCGTTACCTGAAGGGGCGATTGATACATGGGATGTTTTAGTTGAAAAATTTCTTAAACAATTCTTTCCGGCATCTAAAGCCGTGAGACTTCAAGGAGAAATTGTTACGTTCACACAAAATCCAAATGAAACTTTATATGAGGCGTGGACAAGATTTGGAAAATTGTTGAGAGGATGTCCGCAACATGGTTTAGACACTTATCAAATAGTACAAATATTCTATCAAGGATGCAACATCACTACAAGAAAAGACATCGACATAACAGCTGGTGGTTCCATTATGAAAAAAACCGCAACTGAAGCTCACAAAATCATTGATAACACAGCCTCCCACTCGCATGAGTGGCATCAAGAAAAAGATATTTTTCGTTCATCTAAAACGGCTAGAGCCGATTCTATCCATGACTTTGATTCCGTTTTCGCAAAAATATATGCTTTCGAGAGATGAATGGAAAAGATGAATAAAGATATTCACGTGATACGAATCAGTTGTGAGCAATGCGGTGGACCACACTTAACGAAAGATTGTCACATTGAGCAAATGATGGAACAACGTGAGAATGTTTCCTACATGAATCAAAGGCCGGGAAATAATTATCCAAATAATTATCAACCGCCAAGGCCAAACTTTAATCGAAATCAAAACATTCTTTACAATCCAAATGGACCCAACAATAACTCATACAACCAACAAGGTTTGAATAACCAACCAACTCAAAACAACACTTTCAATCAACAAAGACCTGGCTTGTATAAACCACCACAACAAACCGAAGAGAAAAAGCCAAATCTGGAAGAAATGATGGCAAAGTTAATGGAATCTCAAACACAATTTATTACATCTCAAACCCAAACGAATGAGAGGTTTGATCAGTCATTAAGAACTCAACAAGCTTCCATCTTGAATCTAGAAAAACACGTAGGTACTCTTGCTAGCATGATGAGTGAGAGGGAACAAGGAAAGCTACCGAGTAATACTAAATTAAATCCTCAGAATGAGAATGTTAGTATGGTATCAACGAATTCTGAAAAACCAGCTTCAGAAGATGGGAAGGTTTTAGATGTGAGTAACAATGAAGAAGTTACAACACCATCACCACCACCCGAGTATGTAAAGCCATTGGTGGCACCATACAGACCACCCATCCCATTTCCAAGAAAAGGAGTTGAGTATGAACAAGTAATAGGTAATAAAGTTTGTGATACCTCTGGAAAGAAGAAGAAGAATAAGAAAGTACAAGAAACAAAAACCGTAAAGATAAACCCGGTGAAGACAGTTCCACCAAAACCTTCACCCAGGTTGGGTGATCCGGGTGAATTTATTATTCCTTGTCTACTTAGTGATTGTGTCATGTATGATGCACTAGCAGATTTAGGTGCGAGTGTGAGTATTATGCCTCTTTCATTATATAAGAGATTAGGAGTAGGTGAGTTAAGTCCAACAGAGATGAGTGTCCGACTCTTTGATCAAACCATTAGGCACCCAATTGGAATTGCTGACAACCTACCCGTTCAAGTAGGCAATTTAACCTTTCTAGTCGAATTTATTGTTATTGACATAGAAGAGGACCCAAACATTCCTCTAATTTTAGGTCGACCATTCTTAGCGTCCACCGGGGCGTTATTTGATGTAAGAGAGGGTAGAATGACACTTAGTAATAATGAAAAATCGATCACCTTTGTGAGTCGAAAGTCTAAATCTCCACCAACCAAAACCGTTGAACCAACAAAAACGATTGGTAAGAACCATATTGTTTTACCAACTCCAACGGTAGTGCTTAACAATAATAAAACGCCTAAGTGTGAGGAAGATGAAGTGACACCTAATGATGACCTGATAACAAAGAACCCCGTTGTTGAAACGAAATTAAATGACCCCGTTATTAACAGTTCAATGAAGAAACTTATTAAACGGATTCACGATGCTAGAACCAAGGGGAACTTTAAGTTATGTAACCGGTTAGTATCCAATCTATCGCCTAAAGAAAAGGCGAAACTAGTTAAATTTGTGGATATTACACAAGAATCCGACCAATGGCTTAAAGCAAAAGTCACAGATATGCAAGTTGATTATGGTCCAAGAGAAATTGACAATGAAGTTAATCACAATTTCGACACCACAGCTACCTAAGTGTGGGGAGATTCAAATGTTCTAAGAAATAATGTTGTCTAGGGTTAGTTGTTCTGTTCTCGTGTAGTTCCGAGAATGGAATCCGATTGGTCTTTTCCACTAGCAGACACTAAAGAACTAGTTTTCTCCCCCTATTCTGAATTTTTTGTTTTGTAGGTTTTGTATGAAATTAATACACTTTTTAAATTTAAGTTTTTTGTGAAATTAAAAACAAAAATTTACTTTATTTCATTAAGTTTTAAAAAAATGATTTCTAAAATTCGTCGTAAGTTAAAGACTATATCATAGAATCGAAATTGCTTTACCCGAGGGCGGGGCGAAAAATTTTGTTATCATTATTTTTAATATTATTAATCTAAAGTATACCAAAAAAAAAAAAAAAAATTAAAAAAACTCAAAAATCTTTGCTTTTAAAACAATCATTAAAAACGACAAAATTTAAATTTTGTTGAGGGACGGACTAGGTAAACATACCGAAACTACCTAAAGTAAAAGGAAACAAAATTTTAAAAAAATTATTCATTTAAATTGTTTTAATAAATAAAGGTTTTAAAATATATATATATATATATATATATATATATATATATATATGTATATATATATATATATATATGTATATATATATATATATATGTATATATATATATATATATGTATATATATATATATGTTTGTAGTTTATCTTATGTACAAAACAGGATAAAACAGCGCATTTTCAAAAACTGACATTAAAGTTCAGCAAAAGCTACTAATTTTGACGATAAGACGCAAAATATCAAATGTGATATAAAATAATATGTTTGCAAACTCGGTATTTTTAATCACTTTTCTACACTAATCACCCTCATGAATTTATAATTATAGTCTGATTTCATGCAAATGAGGGCATTGCATGATCTCAAGTGTGGGGAAGGGTTATAAATTCTCTCGGGTTTACACTTAGTTTAATTGCCAAATTTTGTGAAAATTTGAAAAAATTTCAATTAAATGAATTCAAAATCGTGTTTATACATATTTATAAACGATAAAAGTAGGTTATAATACCGAAATTATTGTTACCTCAGAGAGAACATAAATGGAGAAACAACCCAAAACGCTTGAATTCATTTAAAATGAAATAAAGGAGAATAAAAAGGCAAAGAAAAGAATAAATAAAAGCTAAGTGTGGGAAGAATTTACCAAGTTCTTCAAAACATATATCACATATTTGTACAAGATTATTGCAGGTACTTTTGCTTTGGACTAAACTAATCAGTTTTACCCGAATTACTGTAATATATTTGAAAGAAAGATGGATCTACACGATGAATCAATTCCATCATTAAAAGGAAGTAAAGTCTTCCAAAAAAGACACGCGCTTCTTGATTTAGGTCAAGAAGTTGTCGTCCAGACCAGCTGTAGGTTGACAAAAAATCTAGAAAAGTCATCTCTAAAATAGCAGGAAATCCACGGACCTCAGCATCAAACAGGGTCGCCAAGTGGTTAGACTTATCCTAACCATGAGAGGATCTGTCTCGTACAATGGGGGGCACCATGCAAATTAGCTTATAAGACTAATGAATTAGATCCCCAGAAAGGATAATCTCCTTAAAGATCAAAAATCAGCTTTTAAGACTGATATTACTCAATCCTTGAGATTGACCTTAAAGATTGAGAATTCAAACTCATGGAATTCGATGATATCTAAACTCGAGCTTGAACGAAAAAATATTTTGATCAATTTACAAACAGATTTGTTTTCTGAAAACCCTATTTTCAATGCGTTCATTACCATTGAATATAAAATCCTAGGAATTCACCTGGAATTCATTAGGTCACCTGAACCAAATTGGGTGTCAACCGTAAGAACGGTGGTTGCATAGCATGGTCAAAGACAGGACCTTGTGCCAGACCGAAAAACTATAGGGTGATCTTTACTATTGCTCCTACCAAGGATAGTAATTGCATCCGACACGATATAGACCATAACCAAAAGCATGTCACGGGACATTTCCTTAACAGTTGCTTGTTCAACGCTTTCCTTTACAACCGGACGGTAGTTTACCGAAAGGTAATATACGGAGCAAGTATACTGGACGTATTGCTTTCCTAATACAAGGTTAGCAAGTGGGTGACACAAAACTGCAAGTTTTGAGCTAAAATTTTCAAATCTGAAACCCACCAAACCCACAAAAATAATTTGCAAACACCGGTGAAGGGTTATTCCGGAAAACTTATCTAGGGTAAAAGCTAGATTGAATTTTCAAAAGATCAAATGTTTTCATAAAGATCCAATTTCCTAAAGGATCTAAATTTTTATAGTCATGTGGGACTGTAAACCACATCGTTACTACCATCGTACATACCGCCGTATTAAAATCAATGACGTACAAAGTGTGAAGAATAATGAAGTGATTCTAGTAAAGATATATTCAAGTTCAATATTGCTTGAGGACAAGCAACGCTCAAGTGTGGGAATATTTGATAATGCTAAAAACGAACATGTATTTCATAGCATTATCCCTCAAGAAAGACAAGCTTTTAGTTGCAATTGTTCTATTTACAAGTGATATTCGTTTAAATAATAAAAGGTGAAGACAAAAGACAGATTCGACAAATTGAAGACGCAAATGACCAAAAAGCTAAAAAGTACAAAGTACAATCCAAGTGGTTCAAATTATTGATGAGAAACGTCTAAAAATTACAAGAGTACAAGTCGTGAAACACAAAGTACAAGATATTAAATCGTACGAAAAGGCGTTCGAAAATTCGAAACCGAGACATGAACCAACTTTTAGCGCGCGACGCAACGGACCAAAAATTACAAGTCAACTATGCACAAGAATATAATATAATATAATATATAATTAATTATATATATTATTATATATTATAATTATACGCAGCCCACGTTTTGGATTTAATCTATGAGCTAGAATCCAGACCTCTGCACTCGCGGAGCTGTGAAGCACAAAAGCTCCGCACTCGCGGAGCTGTACAGTGAAACGTGGGCCTATAAAAGGCTGCGCATTCTGATCGATTTCAACATCCTTTTCTTTTCCTTTCTCATATCATATACGATATATATATATATATTTATATTTTATAATTTTAATTTTAATTTAAGTTTAATAATAATAAGGTTATAGTGGCGAATGTTTTAAGTTTGTAAGTCGAAATTCTGTTCGTGTAACGCTATACGATTAATACTCATTGTAAGTTATGTTCAACCTTTTTAAATTAATGTCTAGTAGCTAAGTTATTATTATGCTTATTTAAATCAAAGTAATCGTGATGTTGGGCTAAATATTAAAGACGGGGTAATTGGGTTTTGGACCATAATTGGGGTTTGGACAAAAGAACGACACTTGTGGAAATTGGACTATGGGCTATTATTGGACTTTATATTTGTTTAACTGAATGATAGTTCGTTAATTTAATATAGAGATTTACAATTTGACATATCTATAAATAACCATATACACTCGATCGGACACGATGGGCGGGATATTTATAAATACTAATAATCGTTCATTTAACCGGACACTGGAATGGATTAATAGTCAATGGACTCATTAAAACATGGATGGATTACATACAAGGACACTTGGTGTAATTGATAATAAAGTATTAAAACCTTAGATTGCACACAGTCGATAACCTGGTGTAATCATTAACAATGTATTAAAACCTTATTACAGTTTAAGTCCCCAATTAGTTGGAATATTTGACTTCGGGTATAAGGATAATTTGATGAGGACACTCGCACTTTATATTTATGACTGATGGACTGTTATGGACAAAAACCAGATGGACATATCGAATAATCCAGGACAAAGGACAATTAACCCATGGTAATAAATTAAAATCAACACGTCAAACATCATGATTACGGAAGTTTAAATAAGCATAATTCCTTTATTTTATAACTCATCGCACTTTTATTTACTGTCATTTTATTTATCGCATTTTTAATTATTGTACTTTTTAATTATCGCAACTTTTATTTACTGTCATTTTATTTATCGCACTTTTAATTATCGCAATTTTATTATCGTCATTTACTTTACGCTTTAAATTAAGTTATATTTATTTTTAATATTTTATATTAGGTTTTAATTGTGATTTAAGTTTTAAAATCGACAAACCGGTCATTAAACGGTAAACCCCTCCCCCCTTTTATAATAATAATAATACTACTTATATATATATATATATATATATATATATATATATATATATATATATATATATATATATATATATATATATATATATATATATATATATATATATATATACAAATATAGTTTTAAAAATATAGCGTTAAACTTGGCTAGTTCCTTGTGGATGAACCGGACTTACTAAAAATTACACTACTGTACGATTAGGTACACTGCCTATAAGTGTTGTAGCAAGGTTTAGGTATATCCACTATATAAATAAATAAATAACTTGTGTAAAATTGTATCGTATTTAATAGTATTTCGTAATAAAAATATAACTATTTCGTACCCCTCTGCTTTAACATCACTCTCCCATTAGTTTTAAGTACCATTGTATGTATGTAAATGTAATTAGTTCAAGCTAGTCAAGGTTGTAATAAGGATCATTAAGTTCCAATTAGATTTAAACTAGTTCATTTGAGATGTAACAATGTTCCAAAGAGAAAGATACTTCCAACAAAGAAAAGACAAGTTGGTGAAGACATGGGTATGAGGTTTGGAATGTAGTGATGTATCTTTGTGATTAGTGCAACTAGTTAAAGTGTTCTCAAACTAGTTCAATGGAGTTGTAACAAGGTTCCAATGGGCAAGATACTTCCATCAAAGATGAAGACAAGAGTTTAAAGATTTGGGAAATGAAGTTTGGATGCTAGTGGTTTATCAAGGGATAAAAATCTGCATTTACCTTTTTAGGAAATCAATGACAATGGTCAAGGACATTGGACTTTCCTCTTTAGCTAGCACATGTCAACCTCTATGCATATGTCCAAGATCAAAGGGGTAATGGAGTTAACTCCTAGGTGTATTAAGCATATTTTGAAGGCTCTATATTGGGTAAAGAAGTCAAAAATTCAAAGAAAAAGGAGCTCCAACGGATATGTTGAAATGCTGACAGAAGTTGTACGGTCACCTGCAAGGTCGACCGTGCTTCTACTGCAGTTTTTCTGTCAAGTTTTTCTTGGAATATAAATACACCTCTTTGCCAAACTATAAGACTACCTCTTTCCAACATTCTTTCAAAGTCATATCTACTGATCTCCCAAGCCTCAAACACATATCGATGGAGAGATTATAAGAGAGAAAGAGATATTCTACTTACACTAAGTAGAATTGAAATGTAAACTTTATATTATCATTTGTATCTTTAAGTTTACTTTGTAAGACACTTCCTTAGGGGGTCAAGAAAGTTAGATAGTTCTTATGATAGGAAACACCATCTTACTTAATGATTTAACTTCCTTAAAGGGATCTAGGAAGTTGATCAATTTCATTGGGAATTAAGTTAGAGTGACCTATTGAAAAACTATGAGTGATTGTAAGCTTAGCTATAAGTTTACTTGTAAGCTATCTTCTTAAAGGGATCTAGAAGGTAGTTGTGATTTCACTAGGCTAGAGCATTATGATCTTGTGGTAAGAGCATTTGGTGTTTGTGAATTCTTCAAAGGGACGTAAGGGTTCATAAGTAGCAGCTTATCAAGGAGCTAGTGTTGTATCCGGACACTCCACCAGGTTTGGGGTATCATAGTGAAGAAAAGTCTCAACTCATAGAATTGGGGAGTGGATTAAGGTGGATTAGTTAACATCCACCCGAACCACTATAAATCCTTGTGTTTGTGCAATTACATTCTTTACATACTTGAATTAACAAACACAAACGCTTCCACGCTTAAAACTTCTGTTTTGATCGTTAAAGATTTCGAAAAAGTTTTAAGAAACCACTAAGTAACTATTCACCCCCCTCTAGTTACTTACAAAACTAATACTGCAAACAATCTAACAGTGAAGACAACTACTAACAAACCTATCACCGCCAACCCCCACTAACCGACAAGGTCATCCTCATCACTAAAATTGGGGCACGGCCTGGGCACCTCGTCGCCCTTGTTGTTGATGTCGATGCCATTGTCCGCGCTAGCCTTGAATGAAAAAGTCGAACTGTTTTTGGTCCCGTCGCCAATGACCGTACCCGACGGAGGAGGACCGAATCATTCTTTTTAAACTCTTCGAAAAAACCACCATTGCCTAACGAACTTCCCGTCCCTGAGCCCACATAAGACCACTTACAAGACCCGTTCACTTGAGCATCTTCAGCCGAATTTTGGATCGCACCCCCATCATAAACATCATCAATGCTATCCCGTAAACAATACGAATTATCCGACACAATCTTCTTCTTTTACTTACCCTTAGAACCATATTTCTTCACCTTGGGACCACGAAATTTGCTCGAATGTGCAAACCAACCACGACAAAAACCTCGACACGCCTCATCTGCACAAATACAAAACGTCCTACCCATACTATTACCCGTAGCAACATTTGCCAAATTATCTGAAAGTGCACTAGTCGAGTCGTAAGTCGCAGTCGGTTCCAAAACTTCTGCAAAGTGCCTTTTTTTACTCTTTGGTACAAATCCTTCTACACTAAGGGCATTATATAACTCTTTAAATTGGACCGAATACAACCCAGAACTAGGGCGATCAATGCTACATTTCGGGTTGCTAAAACGAACGGAAGTAGCAGTAGCAGTAGCAGGAGGCTGCCGAACGGAGTCCAGCCCAAAACTTACCACATTAATCGTATTGGCTGCAGAAACATTGGCCGGAACACAAAAATTTTCGACAATGAAACCCACATCTGCAGCTGTAACACACGTTTCTGAAAGTATTTCGTATGCCCGAGAGACATATTAAATTAATGTGGCTAATATGTTATGATCCAAGTCGGGTCATACCCAATAACAAGCTTACCGACACCTTATATGTATTTAATCATAACGACTGGATCGTTAAATTAATACGCGACACTTGGATTTTAGAAAATCAGGTTTCTAAAATCTTATCACTTGAGTCAAGTTATTTGGATAATTTATATCTTATGGATTTAATTATTTATAGGTTTAAATAATTATATTGTGTTATATTTTATAAATTGGTTTATAAAATACAAGTAACTTAAGAAATGCATTATATTTTATAACAAGTTTTATTAATTACAATTTTGATATAAAAATGGTGGTAGTGGCGTTTTTGGGACTCCAAGACATCACCCCATGCTTATTGTTTGTTACTTTTAGCAACACACTTCCATATGATGCATGCAAGTATCTTTTACCAAGGATTTGACTCAAGAAATAGACTTAGAAGTAAAACAACACTCTCTCTTTTTGTTTTTGAGCTGCTGGCTGAAATTTTTCAAGGAGAAAGAGAGGTTCTTTTGCTTGGTATTCTAGTTCATTAAGTGTCAAAATCCTAACTAAATTAAAGGTGGTGTTGGTGTACAAAAGGCTTGGGGTATTTTGACACTTGAGGCTTCAAGTTAGAGGCTTTCATTCATCATCTTCATCATCATCTTTCTCTTTTGAAAACAGCCCTCAAACACACTTGAGGAGGTATATATCTTACTTCCTTGTTCTTATATGTAAGCATATGTTTCAAGACTTGATAACAATATGGAGTTCATTCAAAATGGTTTAACATATAAACTTGTTTTTATAAACTATCATGCTTCCACTTTCTTTAACTACCCCAAAATGGTTTTGAGATTATGTTGACATTAAGAACTTGTTGTTATGTTGAATTTCATCAATGGTATCTAGAGCCGAAGTCTATGAAATATGCTTCTTATATATGGTCTTTAAACCCACTATATTTACATTCCAAGTACATGCATGAAAATTGGAATGCAAAATTTTCGGGTTTGGGAGGGTTGGTTAGTTTGGCTGAATTGTTTAGGACCCAAAATGTGTTTCGGGTTCTTCCATTTTGGTTATTTTGTTGATATGTTGTTGTTCACAATCAAGCCTTGACCTTGTGTTTGGATGGTTGAATGTTTGGTTGATTTAATTCATTCATTTGGCATGTAATATTAATTCATTCATTTGATTTGTAATATTTATTCATTTGGTTATGTAATTTTTTTTATATTTGGTATGTAAAATAGATTAGGTTGTAATTTCATTTTTTAGAGAAAAATGTATTAGGATATATTTTTTAAAAAAGATGAAGATACAAGATGAAGACTTGGAAGAACACAAGAAGAAGCATTTGGATGCAAGATTAAGTGGGAGATTTAAAATCTCCTACTTTGTGTTATAACCCCTTAACCGGTGGCATTTGTTTTTGGCTAAACAAATGTCTACCAAATTGGCTTGTTGTGAACATATTTGTTATGCATGCATGGTTGTTTATTGTGTTTGTATGTTTGGTTGCTACAAGTAAATCACAAGTTAACAACAAGCAAAATGACAATTTAATTAGTTAAATTAGACATTATTAACGACATGCAAAATGACAATTTAATTGGTTAAATTAAAAGTGGCATAAGGACATTGATAAACGGTTATTAATAACATGAAAAATGGTTTTTCAAATAAAACATACACTAAATGCATGTTGGTGTATGGTGTAAAAGTTTTCTCAAACTAGAATTATTGAAAACTTAAAATCCCTTATTAACAAGGTAAACAAGTTTAACGCCATCTTTTTGTGTGACACTTAGGCATATTAAGGAACTCATAATGGGATAAAGGTTACCTAACCATTATAAGCAAACTAATATGATTAAGGTAAATTTCACACGCTTGTGGGATAAAGGTCACTTAACCACTTGTATGTTATATTTACGCGTCTATACAAGTAGGATGACTTAATTTGTGAATCATGAACTTAGGGTGGGATAAATATGCCATACAAATGGATTGTATGATTCCATACTCTAGAAGTTGCAAAAGGATTGCAATTGTCATATAATGACTACCTAGCTAAATCAAATAACGGGATAAAGGTCACCTAACCGGAATTTGGTTTACCGTTGGATTCTAAGATTTAATATATCAATTGGATTTAAAAGGTATTGATTGATAAATTAAAATTGATACTTAAACAACTTTGTTAAATTTTGTAGATGGCTGCCAATAACAACAACATTCCAAACGCACCAATCAACTTTAACAACCTATCATTGAGGTCAATCCTCGAAAAGGAAAAACTCAACCATACGAATTTCATGGATTGGTTTCGCAATCTAAGAATTGTCCTCAAACTTGAGGATAGGGCATATGTGTTGAAAGACCCCATTCCCGATCAACCTGACGAGGATGATACGGAAGGCATGGCTTATTGGGATAAGTATTGCACCGATTCGGTGCAAGTCGCTTGCCTTATGCTTGGGACTATGATACCCGAACTCCAAAAGGACTTCGAGCATCATAGTACATATGATGTGATCACACAATTGAAGGAGATGTTCCTTCAACAAGCTCGTGTCGAGCTCTTCGAAACGGTTCGAGCGCTTCATGCATGTTGTATGGATGACTCCCAATCCGTTTCATCTTATGTCCTTAAGATGAAAAGCCTAATTGATCGAGCGAACAGTCTTAATTGGAACGTGTCTAATGAATTAGCCACGAATCTTATCCTTAATTCTTTGTCAAAAAGGTTTGACACATTCGTAATGAATTACAACATGAATGGTTGGCATAAGAGCATTGGCGAATTACATGCCATGCTTAAGACGGCCGAAGCAAGCATGGGTAAAAGGGCTTCACCCGTGCTTATGATCAATGAAGGCAGGTCCAAAAACAATAACACTTCTAAGCCAAAGGTGGCTAAGAGGAAAGGACCTGCCTACCAAGGCAAGATCACGGGAAAGGGGAATATGGTTACCCCAACCAACAAGAACAAAAAGCAAAAGGTTGCCGGTAAAGAAAACCCCAAGGAAGATCCGTGCTTTGGTTGCGGTGAGATGGGTCACTGGAAACGCAACTGCCTGATCTACCTAAAGGAGTTGAAAGAAAAGAGGGATGCAGGGTAAACCTCAGGTAATGTATATATGGCATACATTGAGCTTAATATTACTTCTTCTAATACATGGGTATTAGACACAGGATGTGGAACTCATATTTGCAATTCTTTACAGGGGTTCAAAAGAAGTAAACAAGGAGCGAAAACAACAAGTCTCTTCATGGGAAATGGTGCAAAGGTGCACGTAGAAGCTCAAGGAGATTTTGTTTTAAAGCTACAAACTGGGTTGGAGCTTGTTTTGAAAAATGTTTTGTATGCTCCTGATTTGACTCGAAACATTATTTCTATTTCCCATTTAAGACAATGTGGTTTTGATTTCAATTTCATTGATGATGATATCCATGTTTCTTTAGATAATGTGTTCTATTTTAAGGCTTCACCTGCGAATGGTATTTATGAATTGGTTCATGATGACACATCATGCAATAGCTCAATGTTCCATGCAAACACCAAGAAACTCAAAAGGGATTTGAGTGATTCCTACTTATGACATTGTCGCCTTGGTCACATAAACAAGAATCAAATGCATACACTTCAAAAGAATGGACTTTTGAAATCAAATGAACTAGACTCGTTTGATGTATGTGAATCTTGTTTACAAGGCAAAATGACTAAAGTACCTTTCAAAGGGACCTATGAAAGGGCTAAGGACTTATTGGGATTAATACATTCAGATGTATGTAGACCCTTTAAGCCCATGACTAGGAATGGTGAAAGATACTTCGTTACTTTCATTAATGACTTCAGTCGTTTCGGATATGTCTACCTGTTAAGACATAAGGACGAAACATTTGAAGCATTCAAGGAATATAAAAACGAAGTACAAAATCAACTCAATAAGATAATCAATGTACTTCGTACCGATAGAGGAGGTGAATACCTAAGCGATGCTTTCCAAGATCATCTTAAAAGTTGTGGGATTATCTCGCAACTCACTCCTCCTGGAACACCCCAACTTAATGGAGTTTCTGAAAGGAGGAACTGAACCCTAATGGATATGGTTCGATCTATGATGGCAAGAAGCTCATTACCTCTATCATTTTGGGGTTATTGTCTATGCTCCACGGCTCGTATTCTAAATATGGCCCCACCAAAGAAAGTGGAACGAACTCCTCATGAGATGTGGTTTGGAAAACCTCCATCTTTGTCATACTTAAAGGTATGGAGATGTGAAGCTTATCCTAAGCGTTACGTCCCTAATAATTTGAATGCTCGATCCACGAAGTGTATCTTCATAGGATATCCCAAGGATGATATGGGATATTATTTCTATGATCCATCCGAGCAGAATGTATTTGTTACTCGAATGGCTGAATTCCTTGAAACTAAGTTCCTAATGGAAGGTAATAGTGAAAGGAAGATAGATCTTGAAGAGGTTCAAGATCAAATAGATGATACACAATTGGTTGACACTAGCACTCAACATGAAAATGTTGAGAATGATCAAATGGATGATCAAAGTGTACAAGACGTTCGTAGATCTGGTAGGATTAGTAATCCTCCTGAGAGATATGAGTTTCTCATGGACGGTTGCTATGTGGTTGATTTGGATGAACCAATAAACTACCAAGATGCTTTATCAAGGATTGATAAAGATAAATGGCAGGAAGCCATGAACGCTGAGATGCAATCCATGGATGACAACCAAGTTTGGGAACTTGTTGCACAACCTACTGGCTCAAGGCTAGTTGATTGTAAATGGCTTTTCAAAATGAAAACCTACATACATGGTAACTTGGATACATACAAAGCTAGACTTGTAGCAAAAGGTTTCACTCAAACTCAAGGGGTTGACTATGATGAAACTTTTTCGCCTGTGGCAATGCTAAAGTCTATTAGGATACTACTTGCCATTGCTGATCATTATGATTATGAAATATGGCAAATGGATGTCAAGACTGCTTTCCTAAATGGATATCTTGAGGAAGATGTCTATATGGTTCAGCCTGAAGGTTTTGTTGATCCGAAATATCCTAAAAAGGTATGCAAGTTAAAAAGTTAATCTACGGATTGAAATAAGCATCCAGAATGTGGAATCATCGTTTTAATGAGGAGGCCAAGAAATTTGGCTTCATTAAAAATGGTGATCAAGCTTGTGTATACAAGAAAGCTAGTGGGAGCACTATCATGTTCCTTGTACTATATGTGTATGATATATTGTTATTTGGAAATGATATTTCGGCAATGCAAGGTGTTAAAACTTGGCTAAGTAAATGCTTCTCCATTAAGGATCTTGGAGAAGCACAAAACGTTTTGGGGATTGGGATCTACAGAGATAGATCCAAGAAATTGATAGGTTTGAATCAAAGTGCATACATTGAAAAGATCTTGAAAAGGTTCAAGACGGAGAACTCTAAGAAAGGTTTAGTACCTATTCAAAGAGGAACCCTCCTCAGTTCATCTCAGTGCCCCACCACGAAAGATGAACAGGAGAGAATGAAAAAAGTCCCATATGCGTCTGCCATTGGGTCAATCATGTATGCAATGATATGTACTAGACCGGATGTGTCATGCGCTCTTAGCCTGACAAGTAGATACCAGAATAACCCAGGAAACAGTGATTGGATTGCTGTCAAAAGTATATTGAAATACCTTAGGAGGACTACGGATATGTTTCTAATATATGGGTCTGGTGAGGAGGAACTCACTGTAAAATGTTATGTGGACGCGAGTTTCCAAACTGATCGAGATGATTCTCGATCACAATCTGGTTATGTCTTCACATTAAATGGAGGTGCGGTCTCTTGGAAGAGTTTAAAACAGGATGTTGTTGCCTTATCCACTACAGAGTTAGAGTACATTGCCACCTCATTGGCAGCTCAGGAAGCTGCATGGATGAAGAAATTCATCGACGACTTAGGAGTGGTCCCTTCCATTCAGGACCCTCTTGAGATCTTTTGTGACAACGAGGGTGCGATTGCTCAAATCAAGGAACCTCGTGCTCACCAAAAGACCCGTCACATTGAGCAGAGATTCAACTACATAAGGGATGAAGTTGAAAAGGGAAAGATATGTATTCGCAAAGTTCATACAAATCTTAATATAGCGGATCCACTCACGAAACTCTTACATGGCGCGAAACATCAAGGGCATGTTAGTGCATTAGGGCTTCGATATTCTAGTGATTGGTTATGATCTGTTTTATGTATTGTAACGGAACGAAATGGTTCAAACTCATTAATATAATTATGGTGTTAATTCATTTTGAGTTAAGTTCCTATTTTGCATATTTTATCCATGAATAAGCTATTATTCTAAATTCCGTAGTCGATCACATTTGTGGGAACAAGTGTGAGGTTTAGACTATTTGTAACAACCCAAACCAACCCTCGACCAAACCCCGTGAAAATACAAACAAAAAAAAAATTTGCTGTACAGTGACCCCGCGCGCCGCGCCCCCTATCTGGCGCGCCGCGCCAAAACGGCCTGTCCCCGGGCTTTTTAAATGCGAAAAAGATAGACTCGTTCCCAACACTTTCAGACGAAAGGCTTTTTACAACACATTAATATAAGTAAAACTAACATGATTAATTAATTAAAACGAGTTTTACATCGCGGGGCCCACATATGCCCAAAATACCCCTTTTAATACAAAATACAACTTCGACCTAATGAGTTTAAGTTCCAACAAACTACGAGCATGATGTTGGGGATAAACTACCCAATCCTAGGTCGAATCCAAGCAAGCATCAAAATGGGAAAATCATCTAATCCCGAGCATACCCTTGCCACGTCCGCCTTCGAACCTAAAAAATGTAAACAACGAGAGGGTAAGCTAATGCTTAGTGAATGCAATACTTATACGCATACATACATAATCCAATTACTTGCATACACCTACACAACAACACAATAACATTAGCAAACCGCAATAACAAATAAACGATTAATCGTACGTACATCAAGTCAACATCATTAGCATAGAGATCTCAACAATAATACATGCCAAAAACGAATACGTACAATGCTAATAAAATTACACATCCCAATATACCCAATGTCGACATTCGACTCGATGGTGGCCGACGAAGAGTAGTAGGTCAAAATCGTTAACTACTCACCACCCATCGCACGCGTAAGTGGCCGACGAAGAGTAGTAGGTCAAAATCGTTAACTACTCACCACTACGCACCATGAGGCCGACGAAAAGTGCAACCGAAACGTTAACACTTACCTCAATCACAAGGATGGCCGACGAAAAGCGAAACCGCTTACCATCCCATGATAAGTGGCCAACGAAGAGCGGATCCCCAAACGGATAACGCTCACCACTTACCCCAACACACATATGTGGCCGACGAAGAGCGATAGGTCAAACATTAATCACTCACCACATATCTAAACATACACATACACACGTGGCCGACAAAGAGCGATAGGTCAAACGTTAATCACTCGCCACAAACACAAAATGAATATAGCCAACGAAGAGCTATCCACACGGATATCACTCACTATATTTTCCCATCTCAATCGTGGTCCACGAAAAGTGAATCCTAACGGATGTCGCTTACCACATCGCACACAAGCAACCAAATTATATACATAAGCGTATAAATATTCCACTCACCTTGAACACTTGAAGAACGTATCCGCGATCTTACTTCTTCCACCGACTTCACGCAAATCACCTACGCAAAGTTTCAATGCAAATAAGCTACACGAAATGCTTATCCGACTCAAACAACACTTATGTTCTTCTAGAACATCCTATTGACCAACTTTGACCAAAGACCATTTTTCGCTCGAAAACCTTCAAAATCACAAATGACTTGTGATTATGCCTCAACAACATCATTTGAACATGGTTTGGTCATTCGATCACTCATTTAAACACATGACCCGCCCATTTGGTCCTAAAGTGTGTTTTACACCCTAATATGCATAAAACGATACTCACAAGTCCAAAACTCATGAAATCACTTCCCGCGTTCCCGAAATAGCTAATCTTAACTCTTTTAGCCATTAAACACCATTTATAGGGTCGTTTACTCAAAAACCCATTTTATGACCTAAACTAGTCAAACACCCATTTGCAAGTTTTCACTAATAATCACTTTCATTAAGTTAACTAGTGATATTAACACTCGAAAATGATTATTAACTAACCAATTTCATCATCCACCCAAAACCCACCAACAATGGTCTTCAACACCATTTGCTAGCTTAAACATCCATTCACCAACTAGTGGGTCTTATTCAAGAACACATAATCAAAACCCTAACTTTGAATATCAAATCCAATCAATGAAAATCGGAGTTAGAGCTTACCACAACAACCACGACGTAGCCGTGAACGAGAGGAACAACTTTAACACTCGGGCCTTTGATCGATTCAAGCTCCTTCTTCCCTTTCCCAAGCTTTCTCACTCTTCTCTCTCTCTAGAACTTGAGGTTGAAGATGAGAGTGTTTGTGGACTTGAAAATGATCCAAAAGTGGATCTAAAACTGATCTAAAAGCCACAAATCCGTCCACAAGTGAATGGACCATAATACCCTTCATTTAGACACTTAAAATGCTGAAAAAAACGCATCAGACCCATTCGGCGCGCCGCGCCAAAAGGTCGCGCGCCGCTCCACACTGCAGGTCAGATTTCAGAAACTTGTTTTGGCCATAACTTTTTGACCGTAGCTCCGTTTTCGATGAACCAAATATCGTTGGAAACGTAATAAGATATTCTATCTAATGGTAAGGCTTGGAAACATCAATTCAAACTTTATTTGGGGTTGAAAAGATACGTACACACTTTGTACCTCAAACAACGTCCAGTTTTCTTCGACGTTCGAGCAAGCAACACGTACCTGCTTCGTACACTTCGTATACGCATCGTACACCATAAATACATTATGTACAATAAATATTTGGGTCTTACAACTCTCCTCCACTTAGAATCGATCACGTCCTCGTGATCCTCGTCACTTAAATTAGCAAGTACCAAAATCCATGGTCCTTCGACATACGTCCAAACTCGATGTCCACAACATTTCCCCCAAATTCGAAGATTTCATACAAATCCTTTACGCGACCTTACACAAGGTTACCTTTCTGTTTAGAATCATCATCCGTGATTCACCAATTCTACCAAACCGAGCACTAAGTCTCGCTTCGTCCCCGAACCGGGACAAACTCATGCCTCGACCGCATGACATAAACAAGCTAACATTCCGTATCCTCGTACCAAGTTAGCAATCCCTTTAGCGTACCCTTATCACGTACATCGCTAAAGTAACAACACACCAAAAACATGGCCAATAAACAACACAATGGAGCCGACGAAAAGTGAACCCTCACGATTGGATACCACTTGCCCCACATCCTTACGCGTACGTGGCCGACGAAAAGCGGTAGATCAAACGTTAACCACTTACCACTACGCAACAAGAGGTCGACAAAAAGCGCATCCTTACGGATCACACTTACCTCTACCCACACATGGCCAAACAAAAGCGATCCCTAACGGAAAACGCATTCCACAAACCAATAAGTAGCCGACGAAAAGTGAATCTTAACGGATAACACTTACTACTTATCACACTTCAACCGTGGCCAACGAAAAGTGAATCCTCGCAATTGGATAATACTTGCCACAATACATATAAACAAATTAAGTATATGCACATACTTAGAATCATTCCACACATCCAGGAATTCCCGCACACAAAATATCCGCACGCGAGAAAATCGCCATCACAACCGAGCAAGAACCACCTATATCGCACATAGGCACAAAACAATAATTCTCTAGAAGAGAATCCGACACACACATCCCTTAACCGAGGGATTTCACCTTGCTCGTCAAACACGTCCATTACCTCTCAACGAAATTTACCACATTACCACCTCGGTGATAATTTAAGTCCAAAATCATAAGTACAATTTTAACCGAAATTGTACTCTACCGCAAACCGACCAAATCTAGGTCCCTACACAAATTTCAGATCCACTATGAGCATCATCCGAAATCTCACACTAAAAACCTATCCTCAAACACTTCGAACGAAAAGTGTACCATAATTTACCCAAACTTTAACCTTGCAAATTCTCCGATTGCCGTAACTAATCAAAGTTTCACCTAGTCACTCATGTACCTAAGGGTTTATCTTCGGTACCCTAAGTACAACATAACCGCATCACCATCGGAGTCGAACACTACGCTTGTAGGTATGGAAAAAGGCACCTAACGTCGCGTCATGTAGACTCCTTCACCAATACACGTCGAGATCAACACTAGATCTCTCGGGTTTTACCCACCCGACGAACCTCACGGTTTAACAACCTCTACACGAGAGCGAACACGCTCTATCATTCGAACACCAAAACCCACCCATGTGGCTTGGTATAAACATTTTCCAAATATCAAGGAATGCTTGGTTGCACCAAGTCTTATGCCCTTCGCCCGACAACCGGATCAACAACATAGGGTAATTCCATGAGGAACACTACCCCTCATTACACTACGCACTAACACAAAATGCAACAAACAACATCATAAGTATGTTTCAATAAGATAGTCGAAAAATTACCTGAACACCATCGTCAGGTTCTCATGCATCACTAACTAAATCCGGACAGGTCGACCTTCGGTGTCCCTCCTTTTGACAATTAAAACACATAACCTTGTTAGACTTTGCATTCGTACACTCGCGCGACAAATGACCTCGTTCGCCACAATTATAACACATGGGCACAAAACCACCGGTGCCACTCCTTTTCATGCTCCCGACACCCTCGATAGCGCTTTTACTCTTCTTGTTCGAAAACGCAGTCGCTTCGAACTTCCGTTTACTAACATCGGACACGCTTGGCTTCGACACCTCCGGTTCGAAACCCCGAGCCAACTCAAACAACTTTTCAAAAGACTTAGCCATTCCCCGACTAATCTTACCCTTAAATTCGTCATTCATTGTACGGTAGAAATCTTTCATCAACTTGTGATCGTCACCAACGTACTCCGGACAAAAACGAGTCTTTGCTAAAAAGGTAGACTTGAGAGTAACCAAGTCCATCGAACCCTGTCGCAAATTGTGTAACTCGTCCCGGATTCTATCAAGATCGGAAGAAGTTCGGTATTCATCAAAGAACTCCTTTTTGAACTCATCCCATGACAAGCTCATACATTGTTCCTCGCCATACAATTGAATCTTGTCATCCCACCATAACTTGGCTTCTTCACGTAACATACTAGAACCGTACCTCGTTTTCTTCTCGGGAGGACATTCACTAGTACGGAAAGCCCCCTCGATGTCGGAAACCCAACATGTACTCTTCAACGGATCCCTTACCCCATTAAACATAGGAGGTTGTGCATCCTTGAAGTTTTTGTAATGGAAGTCCCGCCTCCCATTTCCTTCACTCCCTTCACCTCGGGGATAAATATTTCTAGCATCAAGCGCTTCCTCGATTGCGACCTTCACCCTTTCATCAATTAGATCGGTTATTTGCCCATCAACCGATCCCCGGAAAACCTTTCTAACATCCTCGAGAAACTCCGCTTTTTGACGTTTAAAGATGGCCTCAACCTTAGCCGTGAACTCAACGTCTTCGTCTTGATCTTCGTTGGCTTGTTTGCTCCTTGTCGTCATTCTAAGAAATGAACTCGGTTAGGAACACAACATGAATAACTTGCACACACCACCACGATCAATCGTTCACAAACATATAATATGCCACCGTTTGTACATCCCATCTAGTTCAACACTTGTTGTACATCACTTGCATGACTTGGCTTGCAACCGTAATAATGTTCGCGACGCATTATTACGCTCACACGCCATGCCGAGCTCATGAATACAACAACCATCTCGCTAGATATTCAACACAAAACCACATGGTTAGTAACAACATAAACCGTACATAGCTAGTTCACCTACAATCTAAGGCACTAGCTAAAACCCGAACCGACCCGTAATCCTACAAGTCCCGCATAATAGCACACACAAAAAGTCTAAGTCTAGGCGCCTATCTCAAGTCACCTAAATCCCTTAGACCATGCTCTGATACCACTTGTAACAACCCAAACCAACCCTCGACCAAACCCCGTGAAAATACAAAAAAAAAAAAAAAAAATTTGCTGTACAGTGACCCCGCGCGCCGCGCCCCCTATCTGGCGCGCCGCGCCAAAACGGCCTGTCCCCGGGCTTTTTAAATGTGAAAAAGATAGACTCGTTCCCGACACTTTCAGACGAAACGCTTTTTACAACACATTAATATAAGTAAAACTAACATGATTAATTAATTAAAACGAGTTTTACATCGCGGGGCCCACATATGCCCAAAATACCCCTTTTAATACAAAATACAACTTCGACCCAATGAGTTTAAGTTCCAACAAACTACGAGCATGATGTTGGGGATAAACTACCCAATCCTAGGTCGAATCCAAGCAAGCATCAAAATGGGAAAATCATCTAATCCCGAGCATACCCTTGCGACGTCCGCCTTCGAACCTAAAAATGTAAACAACGAGAGGGTAAGCTAATGCTTAGTGAATGCAATACTTATACGCATACATACATAATCCAATTACTTGCATACACCTACACAACAACACAATAACATTAGCAAACCGCAATAACAAATAAACGATTAATCGTACGTACATCAAGTCAACATCATTAGCATAGAGATCTCAACAATAATACATGCCAAAAACGAATACGTACAATGCTAATAAAATTACACATCCCAATATACCCAATGTCGACATTCGACTCGATGGTGGCCGACGAAGAGTAGTAGGTCAAAATCGTTAACTACTCACCACCCATCGCACGCGTAAGTGGCCGACGAAGAGTAGTAGGTCAAAATCGTTAACTACTCACCACTACGCACCATGAGGCCGACGAAAAGTGCAACCGAAACGTTAACACTTACCTCAATCACAAGGATGGCCGACGAAAAGCGAAACCGCTTACCATCCCATGATAAGTGGCCAACGAAGAGCGGATCCCCAAACGGATAACGCTCACCACTTACCCCAACACACATATGTGGCCGACGAAGAGCGATAGGTCAAACATTAATCACTCACCACATATCTAAACATACACATACACACGTGGCCGACAAAGAGCGATAGGTCAAACGTTAATCACTCGCCACAAACACAAAATGAATATAGCCAACGAAGAGCTATCCACACGGATATCACTCACTATATTTTCCCATCTCAATCGTGGTCCACGAAAAGTGAATCCTAACGGATGTCACTTACCACATCGCACACAAGCAACCAAATTATATACATAAGCGTATAAATATTCCACTCACCTTGAACACTTGAAGAACGTATCCGCGATCTTACTTCTTCCACCGACTTCACGCAAATCACCTACGCAAAGTTTCAATGCAAATAAGCTACACGAAATGCTTATCCGACTCAAACAACACTTATGTTCTTCTAGAACATCCTATTGACCAACTTTGACCAAAGACCATTTTTCGCTCGAAAACCTTCAAAATCACAAATGACTTGTGATTATGCCTCAACAACATCATTTGAACATGGTTTGGTCATTCGATCACTCATTTAAACACATGACCCGCCCATTTGGTCCTAAAGTGTGTTTTACACCCTAATATGCATAAAACGATACTCACAAGTCCAAAACTCATGAAATCACTTCCCGCGTTCCCGAAATAGCTAATCTTAACTCTTTTAGCCATTAAACGCCATTTATAGGGTCGTTTACTCAAAAACCAATTTTATGACCTAAACTAGTCAAACACCCATTTGCAAGTTTTCACTAATAATCACTTTCATTAAGTTAACTAGTGATATTAACACCCGAAAATGATTATTAACTAACCAATTTCATCATCCACCCAAAACCCACCAACAATGGTCTTCAACACCATTTGCTAGCTTAAACATCCATTCACCAACTAGTGGGTCTTATTCAAGAACACATAATCAAAACCCTAACTTTGAATATCAAATCCAATCAATGAAAATCGGAGTTAGAGCTTACCACAACAACCATGACGTAGCCGTGAACGAGAGGAACAACTTTAACACTCGGGCCTTTGATCGATTCAAGCTCCTTCTTCCCTTTCCCAAGCTTTCTCACTCTTCTCTCTCTCTAGAACTTGAGGTTGAAGATGAGAGTGTTTGTGGACTTGAAAATGATCCAAAAGTGGATCTAAAACTGATCTAAAAGCCACAAATCCGTCCACAAGTGAATGGACCATAATACCCTTCATTTAGACACTTAAAATGCTGAAAAAAACGCATCAGACCCATTCGGCGCGCCGCGCCAAAAGGTCGCGCGCCGCTCCACACTGCAGGTCAGATTTCAGAAACTTGTTTTGGCCATAACTTTTTGACCGTAGCTCCGTTTTCGATGAACCAAATATCGTTGGAAACGTAATAAGATATTCTATCTAATGGTAAGGCTTGGAAACATCAATTCAAACTTTATTTGGGGTTGAAAAGATACGTACACACTTTGTACCTCAAACAACATCCAGTTTTCTTCGACGTTCGAGCAAGCAACATGTACCTGCTTCGTACACTTCGTATACGCATCGTACACCATAAATACATTATGTACAATAAATATTTGGGTCTTACACTATTGTGTACTTGGATTGGTATAAATTCATAGGCTGAATGTGGAGCAAGGTTGCAACCAAAGTTCATAGATATTTGTGGGATACAAATATTGGAAGACCCGCTCTCAAGATTTACTGAATGGAGCCTTTGTGGCTGATCACATGTAATCTTGAGTAAAGGCGAATAACATTGTATCCTCTGACCTGAGATACATATTGGGTTCGGATATTCACTAAGTATTGTGCCTTGATTCTTTCCTTCATTATTCTGAAATATGGTAGTTCATAAGGAAGAGCTCCGGTGTGATACAAAGTATATATCTAGGACATATGTAATCAAGATGGAATTTGTCCCACTTATTCATTGAGAGTCAGATGTCTAAGGCCTGATAAAGTTAAATCTAGAAGAGAGTGATCACTCTGTGTCTCTTGGATTTAACATGACATCTAGGATGAAAGGATATAATGAAAAGATTCACCTAATCATATTCGAGATGGGAACTCGAAAGGGATGATGTTATTGAATGGCACAAAGTTATAACATGTTGGGGGTGATGGACGGTCGTTAGGTGGTATCCATCACTTGCATTAATTTCTTATGTTTCTCGTGCAAGTGGGAGATTGAAAGTATTTCGTATGCCCGAGAGACATATTAAATTAATGTGGCTAATATGTTATGATCCAAGTCGGGTCATACCCAATAACAAGCTTACCGACACCTTATATGTATTTAATCATAACGAATGGATCGTTATATGAATACGCGACACTTGGATTTTAGAAAATCGGGTTTCTAAAATCTTATCACTTGAGTCAAGTTATTTGGATAATTTATATCTTATGGATTTAATTATTTATAGGTTTAAATAATTATGTTGTGTTATATTTTATAAATTGGTTTATAAAATACAAGTAACTTAACAAATGCATTATATTTTATAACAAGTTTTATTAATTACAATTTTGTTATAAAAATGGTGGTAGTGGCGTTTTTGGGACTCCAAGACATCACCCCATGCTTGTTGTTTGTTACTTTTAACAACACACTTCCATATTATGCATGCAAGTATCTTTTACCAAGGATTTGACTTAAGAAATAGACTTATGCATGCAAGTATCTTTTACCAAGGATTTGACTCAAGAAATAGACTTATAAGTAAAACAACACTCTCTCTTTTTGTTTTTGAACTGCTGGCCAAAAATTTTCAAGGAGAAAGAGAGGTTCTTTTGCTTGGTATTCTAGTTCATTAAGTGTCAAAATCCTAACTAAATTAAAGGTGGTGTTGGTGAACAAAAGGCTTGGGTATTTTCACACTTGAGGCTTCAAGTTAGAGGCTTTCATTCATCATCTTCATCATCATCTTGCTCTTTTGAAAACAGCCCTCAAACACACTTGAGGAGGTATATATCTTACTTCCTTGTTCTTATATGTAAGCATATGTTTCAAGACTTGATAACAATATGGAGTTCATTCAAAATGGTTTAACATATAAACTTGTTTTTATAAACTATCATGCTTCCGCTTTCTTTAACTATCCCAAAATGGTTTTGAGATTATGTTGACATTAAGAACTTTTGTTATGTTGAATTTCATCAGTTTCTACATTGCAGCCCCTCGAGGGTGCAACACCACCTGCTTCAACCTCGGTCACAAGCTCAATATTCAAAGAAGTAACACAATTCGAAGGGAATCCACCATTTAAAACCCGGTCAACTAAAGAAGGGTCATTAGTCTCATTGTCCAAAACATGAGATTTCGTACTAGCACCCGAATCAACCAAAGCGACTTCTAACAACTCATGAGTATGCTTAACCAAACGTGTTTTGACAAAAACATACAAAGAACGTGCATTAAAAAAGGTATCCGAAGATTTTGCTACAGAAACAACCTCACCAAAATGAGAAGCAATAGTCGAAGCGTTGTGGTCAGAAAATAAATTAATCGGAATCCCGCTAATTTCAAGCCAAACAAATCTAAAGAAACAATTCACCTTAGCCGAAAGAGTGGAGGCCACCACATAATCCGAATTAGTCGAAGATTCCAATAGACTAGGCAAACCATCATCGTTACAATAATGCACAATACATCCATAAGCTCTCAATT
This sequence comes from Rutidosis leptorrhynchoides, assembly GCF_046630445.1. Lineage (NCBI taxonomy): Eukaryota > Viridiplantae > Streptophyta > Magnoliopsida > Asterales > Asteraceae > Rutidosis > Rutidosis leptorrhynchoides. The sequence continues at coordinate 165,935,032 of NC_092340.1, forward strand.
TACAAACTTGGGACACTGCAGTCTTACGACTAACTAGAAACATCTTCAACTTTGAAACATAAAAAAAATTAGCATATTTAACCACCCCTGATACAACCGACTGACTTGACGAAAGGTTAAAATAAGTACGTTCATTTGAGTCTTCATACATGTTGTGAGAAGGTGTTCGAACCGTAGGCCACCCAACATAAATCTGCCGCACGAAAAAACCTGATCCATTAACCTTGGCAACAAAAGATTGTGCGTAGTTAGATTTAGTATACTTTATAGATTTATACCTTCTTGCATTCCAGAACTTGATTTCAGAGATTTCTCCTTCTTTACCAAAAACACTACTCAGCCTATCTCTATTGCACTTCTCGATTCTTATAATAACCCTCACTTTTCCACTTCTGATTTAACTAATATGCCCTTAGGGTTTCCGTGTGCTTGTAATTTAAGTTTAAACTTTTCTTTAACAAAACGTTGACCGAATGGTAATTTTTAGTCAGCACTTCCTATTAATAAAGGTAATTTTTAGTCAGCACTTCCTGATAATTTTTAGTCAGCATTTCATGTTATAGACTTATAGTAGATGTTAAAATTACAATTAATAATAAAAATGTGTCATTTTTATAAACTATAAACTATAAGGTAACAAATAAATTTAATGATAAAAGTATATAATTAATTAAATTAATTATAATTAAGGTTTACTTACCTATTAAATTAAATTAATATATATATATATATATATATATATATATATATATATATATATATATATATATATATATATATATATATATATATATATATATATATATATATATATATATATATATTAATTTAATTTAATAGGTAAGTAAACCTCCGAAAAAACAAAATAGATATATACAATTAATAAGAAAGTCGATCACAATATAAATCAATAAAAAAAATAAAACTTAAATCTTATCCCACTCCTAATCTAACTAAAGACTAATTCTAAACCCATTTGATTCTTATCCTAATCGTATTCAAATTCTAACCCCTATCATAATCACTTCCATCCTAATCTTTAAGGAATCCTAATTGTATCCTAATACCAATTAATGACCTATAAAAAGTGGTCTCACCTCATGACTTTATCATTGAGAACTTCATTCATAAAAACACTCCAAACACTCCCTCACCTTTGTGATCTTCGGCAGCCCTCACCACCACTCTAATCACCACCTTTGGCCACCATCACCGAAGCACCACCACCTCTAAAACACCACCCTACGGCCACCATTAAACACCATCACCACTGCTACTTTCTGCTACAATTTTGCAGCCTACAACGTCCACCTAACTGCAGCTTTTTGCTGCTATTTTCGACAACCAAACACCACCCAAACAGCCCTCAAAACAATCCTTGCAGCTGCCTATTTTTGCTGCTGCTGTCCGCCGCCCAAACCGCCACAAACTGCCACCTTTTGGCCACTTTTGTTGCGTTTCTTGCTCATGTTTTGCTGCTGTTGTTCGACTTCATCACCATCATCAAATCATCTTCTTTTTCTTGCTTAAACTCTCTTAAGGTACCTCATTACCCTAAGATTTAATTATACTTTTATATATTTAAAATTACTCAAGTTATATGTTTATGAATATGAGCATAAGTTGATAAACACGTGAAAAAAAAAGTTCATTATTAACTTATGAACTCATGAATAAGGTAATAATATGATTATGAATTTTGGAAGTTAAAAAAAAAAAAAGAATGCATGCATGCATGCGTATGTATATGTATACGTATTGTATGCATGTATATAAAGTAAATATATATACGTAAGTATGATTATGAATATAACATGATGAAGATTATAATATATGTACCATGTGTATGTATAAAGATATAAATATGATGGTGATAAGTATGAACATGAAAATATTAAGATGATAAGATTATATATTAAATCTAAAAGATCGTGATAATGAAAAATATAAAGATTTTGTTATGATTAAGATATTATTATGATAAGGTGATAATGATGAATTTAAATTAATGAGGTTACAATTTAGATTAGATAAATGATAAGATAAAAGTTGAAATAATTTAAAAAAGTTAGAACTTATCTAAATTATTTAAAGTATGACATACCTAATACTAAGATACTAAATAAAAGTGATAATATTATATAAAGATAATACCATAACATATAAACTTATACTATATTATAACTTCCTAATTTAACTAAGTTATTATTTATTATATAATGTTCTACTAATTAGTAATATATAATAAAAACACAAATAACTATTATGTATAATAACACATATGATATATAACATTAAACGTGTTGTACCTATACACACATAACAAGTGAAAACTATAATCATACTGATAACACATGACTTATACAAACTTCACTGCTACTTACGGTCATGGGATGATGTCTAGACTGCTTATGGGAATAAGGTTTTGGATTAAACGAAAGGTTGTAGACTTATAGTCTAATCGAAAGTTCTTGACCCCTTATCTGGTCATCTCTTGACTTACTTGATTGCACCGAGGTTTGGGCAAAGTTGTACAACATCTAAACATGATTATGGTGGGCACACAAACATGTTTAACAACTCAACAACTCATAAGTTTACTTATGAACTTTCTACTTGTCGGTTGAACAAACTAATGACCTAACTTATATCTCTAGGTTGAGATCCTGGTCATTTACTTGCGTTCATTACTTTCGTGGAATAACTTCATCTGTTATTTAGGTGAACTTCATTGCCCCAATTTTTACTATTTCATAACAATTTTACAACTTGGAGTGAGACACATACATGCTTTTAAACTGTTTTACACTTTAGACACAAGTACTCAAACTATAACTATGCTATCATGCTCTATTTCATGCTAAATCCCGGCCATGATATCGTTAGTTGGTACTTATAAATGCAAGCTTAATTATTGTGAGTAGGCCTATTGAGCGTAATCTCTATTCAATTGATTGCTGGTCAATGGATACATAATAATGATTTAACGACACGAACGGATAAAGTGTTATGGGGTAAACTTTGTTTAGTCTCTATATCATACACCACAACATTACTTTTGAACTGATACGTCTATATCAATCTGCTTTTAAACTAAATCTTGTGGTCTAAATACTTGGGTACTACTGATAAACGTATGAACTTCACCAACCTTTTGGTTGAAACTTTTAAGCATGTTTGTCTCAGGTGATTTCTATCTTTTGTGCTACTTGGTGATTTGAATGCTGCCTACTTGGAGTCTTCATTTTATCATATTTACTTTGCATTAAACATTTATTTTACACTTTGGATTATGATGTAAACAATTACTTAATTCTGTTGTAATACAAGTATTATTTTAATAAAATGTCTCATTTAGAGTCGTTCTCGCTTATTACACTTGTGTGATAGATTGGTATCAAGCCAGGTTGTTATAGAGAACCAGGATTGCATTTTATGTGTGCCTTATTTGCTAGCTAGGGTGCCTTGGCAATCTTTAAGACTATAACCTTTCATGCTTTAGTTTTAAGCGCTTTCCCTTATTCTTTCTAGTACTATTTTATTTTTCATCTTGTTTTACGTCTTTCCTTAGGATGTGTAGCCACAAACCAATCGTTTTTTATGACTCTGAAGGATCCGACTCATAAGGATCTGTACACACACACCCAAACTACTCACCTGTTTCATCACCATTATCACCAACTAACCCATACTATATTCCTGCAACCCCACCTGCTTCACCCTTGTATACTCCTGCTACACCACCCCAATCACCCGATCATGACTCTTCTTCTAAAGACACTGACTATGATGGTGATTCTGAGGAGGATACTGAGTGGAAGGTTGCGGAGACTATTGAAGAAGAACCCATGGGAGAGCCTGAACCCCCGTGGTTAAAGCCCATTCACCTAAGAGGAAAGAACCTGAGACACCTACTGGTGATATCCCCAGCTAATCCAAGAAGCCTAACACAACTAACTTGGCTATGATAGAAGAACGTCAAGACAAGTTGGAAAGTGATCAAAAGAGTATGTTTGATGCCTTAGCAGTTATTCTTGAAGATCAAGGTAAAAAGAATAAGGTGGTGGAAAAGTTTATGAAGTACGTCCAAGGTCTGCTTTGGGAAAAGAAGGAAATATCTGTTAATGCCCGATTGGCTAAGGTTGAGGAGTGTCAAGCTTAGTTGAGAAAAATCATTGCAGATATGAAGGAACTCCAAGAGAAGAAGAATAAAGATTTAGAAGACTTCATAGAATACATTAGTTGGAAAGCACCAATAGGACCTTGTATTTCTAGTATGTGCATTTTATTTTTCTTTTCATGTAAAGTCTATGCCTATCTCTTTCCTATTGCTGTGTAATAAGAGATTTTTATCTCTGTAATATTAATAAAAAGTCAAGTATTTTTTACGAAATATTTTGCCTTCATATATTTATTATGTGATATTGCGTGCTTACCAAATGCATTATATTGTTAACCACATTATAAATTTCTCAACAAACGCCAACCTAATTATGTTTTGAAGAAACATGGTTCGCGGCAAATCAAACAACACAATTCCCAATGTCACTTTGACATCTGTTCAATTCCAGCAACTGCTTGCTGCCGCATAAAGCAATGGCAACAACAATGCACCACGAAATCTTCTGACTATTTGTTCACATAAGACTTTCATGAACTACCAGCTCCCTACATACAAGGGTACTGAAAGACCTGAGTTTGGGAACATGGAGATGGTGGATGCTGATATCATAAACTACACCAACTGATTTCAAGAATTTGCTTTCATGAATCCTCACAAGACTACTCCCGAGTATCTAGGGATCTAATGCTACTTCTATTTTCTTTTCTTTCAATTTCTGTTTAAACTCCCACCTCGTAAGGAGATAAATATTGACTAGATGACATTAGTAAAAAGTTTATTACCAAATTTCAACTTTATGGAGTGATAGAAGTATGAGTTAACATAATATAATGACGCCTGATCAACGTGGTTATATTATGATAAGTCATGCAGAAATCCTAATGGATCATTATGGTGATAAGGTCAAATCAACCCTATGACCATTGTGTACTGTTACCTAACCCTTATCCCTCTATTGTCAACTAAAAATATCGACCTTAGATATCTTATTATTCGAGGCCCCAATTTATTTCGTTTCCAAATTACCCACTCGCGCGTATTGATGACCTATTTGACCAATTGCAAGGGTCAAGTATCTATTCGAAGATTGATCTTAGGTTGGGTCATCATCAACTGAGAGTCAAGGAAACTGATATTTCTAAGACTGCTTTCCGAACTCGTTATGGACATTATGAGTTTCTTGTCATGCCTTTTGGTTTAACCAATGCTCCTGTTGTATTCATGGATCTTATGAACAGTGTATGCAAGCCTTATATTGACCAATTTGTGATCGTTTTCATCAATAATATCTTAATCTATTCCAAGAATGAATAAGAGCATGAACAACATCTACGATTGAATCTAGAGCTCTTAAAGAAAGAACAACTGTATGCCAAGTTTTCCAAGTGTGAATTTTGGCTACGAACCGTACAATTTCTTGGACATGTAGTTGATAGTGAAGGAATACATGTCGATCCAGCAAAAATCATACATATTCAGAACTGGGAAGTGCCTAAAGTGAGAAGCATATTTGTAAATTTTTGGGACTTGCTGGTTATTACCGAAGGTTTATCAAAGACTTTTCTATTATTGCCAAACCTCTCACCAAGATAACTCATAAGGGGATGAAGTTTGAGTGGTTCAAAGAACCGGAGTCTGCATTTGAGATTCTAAAGGAGAAATTGACCACAATCCCGATTCTATCATTACCTGATGGCACCGACAATTTTGTATTCTATTGTGATGCCTTGAACCAAGGTTTTGGATGTGATTTGATTCAACGTAACAATATTATTGCTTACACATCTAGGCAACTGAAGAAAGATGAGAAGAACTATACCACGCATGACGGGAGTTAGGAGTTGTGGTATTTGCTTTGAAGATGTGGAGACATTACCTCTATGGAATCAAATTCACGGTATTTACCGATCATAAAAGTCTTCAACACATATTTGATCAAACAACTGAACATGAGACAAAGGAGATGGGTTGAGTTATTAAATGGCTATGACTGTGAGCCTAAGTATCATTCCGGTAAGGCAAATGTACTAGCCAATTCTCTTAGTAGAAAGAATTGTGTCAAACTGATTCTAGTCCGAGCTTTAAACATGGTTATTCATAAAAATCTTACGTCTCAAATTCGTGAAGCACAACTTAAGGCATTGAAGGAAGAGAATTTCAAACTCGAGGGACTGAAAGGTCTCGAAAGTCAACTTGAGCTCAAGGGAAATGGAACAAGGTATTTCAATAATTGAATCTGGGTCCCAATCTTCAGAAATCTATGAGAACTAGTCTTGGATGAAGCACATAAGACTAGATATTCTATTCATCCTGGCTCTAGTAAAATGTATCATGATGTGAAAGAATTTTATTGGTGGCCTAATCTGAAATATGATATTGCTGAGTAAGTGAGCAAGTGCCTTACTTGTTTGACAGTTATGGCCGAGCATTAAAAGCCGTATGGTTTACTTCACCAGCCGGATATTCCGCAGTGAAAGTGGGAATGTATCACTATGGACTTTATTACTAAATTAACCAAGACTTCTAGTGGCAATGATACTATTTGGGTCATAGTGAATCGTCTTACCAAATCTGCTCATTTCTTACCATTCAAGGAAACTGAAAAAATGGAGAACTTGTCATAACTTTATATTAAAGAGATTGTCTCACGTCATGGAGTTCCTATCTCTATCATTTCTAATTGCAATAGTTGATTAACTTTTAGATTCTGGAAATCCTTACAATCTACTCTTGGAACTCAACTCGACATGAGTACTGCATATCACCCACAAACTGAGGGTTAAAGCGAATGAACCATTCAAATGTTGGAAGATATGCTTCGTACTTGTGTTATCGACTTCGGCAAAGGTTGGGATAGACATTTGCCATTGGCTGAATTTTTCTATAACAAAAGTTACCACGCAAGTATTAAGGCTGCACTTTTTGAGGCCTTATACGGACGAAAATGTAGATCCCCACTGTGCTGGGATTAATTAGAGGACATAAAATTGACTGGTCCTGAAATCATACACAAAACTACCAAAAAGATCGTTCATTTTAAGAAACGATTGGAAACTGCCCACAGCCGACAGAAAAGCTATGCTGATAATCGTCGAAAACCTTTAGAATTCCAAGTCGGTAATAAAGTCATGTTAAAAGTATCCCCTTGGAAAAGCGTCGTTAGTTTTGGTAAAAGAAGCAAACTAAGTGCACGTTTTGTTGGACCTTTCAAGATTACTGAAAGAATTGGTCCCGTGGCGTATCGATTAGAACTACCTACTGAGCTTATTAGTGTACACGACGTATATCACGTCTCGAATCTAAAGAAGTTTCTTACCGATGACACACTTGTTATTCCTTTGAATGTTCTCCGCATTGATGAGAAAATGCACTTGATTAAAGAACCTGTAGAAGTTATGGATCGTAAGGTTAAATGCTTAAAACAAAGCAACATTTCTATTGATAAGATTCGTTGGAATTCAAGATGAGGCCCTGAGTATACTTGGAACGTGAGGACCAAATGAAACGAAAATAACCCTATCTCTTCTCAACCGCTGATACATCCGAGAAGTCTACCTAAAACATCGGGACAAAGTTTTCATTAAAGGGAGGTACTATAACAACCCTCACTTTTCCACTTCTAATTTGACTAATATGCCCTTAGGCTTTCTGTGTGCTTATAATTTAAGTGTAAACTTTGCTTTAACAAAACGTTGACCGAGTGGTAATTTTTAATCAGCACTTCCTGTTAATAAAGGTTTATACATTTCATGTTATAGTAGATGTTAAAATTACAAGTAATAATAAAAATGTGTTATTTTTATAAACTATAAACTATAAGGTAACAAATAAAAAATTAATGACAAAAGTATATAATTATTTAAATTAATTATAATTAAGGTTTACTTAACTATTAAATTAAAAAATAATATATATATATATATATATATATATATATATATATATATATATATATATATATATATATATATAAATATATATATATATGAATGCTGAAAAAATATATATATATACAATTAATAAAAAAGGAGGCAATAATATAAATCAATAAAAAAAATAAAACTTAAATCTTATCCCAATCCTAATCTAACTAGAGACTAATCCTAATCCCATTTGATTCTTATCCTAACCTTATTCAAATTGCTAACCCCTATCATAATCACTTCCATCCTAATCTTTAAGGAATCCTAATTGTATCCTAATATCAATTAATGACCTATAAAAAGAGGTCTCACCTCATGACTTTATCATTCACAAATTCATTCACAAAAACACTCCAAACACTCCCTCACATTTGTGATCTTCATCAGCCCTCACCACCACTCTAATCACCACCTTCGGCCACTATCACCGAAGCACCACCACCTCTAAAACACCACCCTACGACCAACATTAAACACCATCGCCACCGCTACTTTCTGCTACAATTTTGCAGCCTACAACCGCCACCTAACTGCAGCTTTTTGCTGCTATTTTGACCACCAAACACCACCCAAACCACCCTAAAAACATTCCCTGCAGCTGCCTATTTTTGCTGCTGCTGTCCGCGCCCAAACCGCCACTTTTTGGCCACTTTTGTTGCGTTTCTTGCTCCTGTTTTGCTGCTGCTGTTCGACTTCATCACCATCATCAAATCATCTTCTTTTTCTTTCTTAAACACTCCTAAGTTACCTCATTACCCTAAGATTTAATTATAGTTGTATATATTTAAAATTACTCAAGTTATATGTTTATGAATATGAGTATAAGTTGATAAACACATGAATAAAAGATATTAATGATTAATTTATGAACTAATGAGTAAGGTAATAATATGATTATGAATTTTGGAAGTTAAAAAAAACAAAAAGAAGAATGCATGCATGCATGCATGCGTATGTATATGTATACGTATTGTATGTATGTATATGAAGTTAATGTGACGACCCAAAAAATTTCGACTAATTTTAAATCAAACTCTCGATATGATATTATATTTTGACACGATAAGCAGAGTCTGTAATGTTATGTCTCAATAATTTTGAACTGTTTCTATTACCCTTCGACTACTTTCGACGATTCACGAACAACTAATTGTAAATAAATATGTATGACTTGAACTACATTAATAAAATATTAATTGATTTAGTTGTTAAAATTAATTCTGTAAAATATTATGCGATATAATAGAACTTGTTATTAAAATGTATTTATATATAAAGTATATCAAATATAATTACACGTGCAATTCTATGAACTTGTTAGTATTCAATATGAATATATATATATATATATATATATATATATATATATATATATATATATATATATATATATATATATATGTATATATATTGATTAATAATAAGAAATATTACTGAAACATAGTTATAAATGGTATATTGAATATAAATGGTTTCGAATATAATGATTGTAATCGTTGATCTGTAGATAGATTACGTAAATTATAAGTTTATACATTCACTTTGATAATATGAATTTAATACTTTGTATATCTTAGTTGGGACTAAAATCAAGTAAGTGACAAAAATTTTATTAAATAGTTTTACTAAGATTAATATCAAAAGATATAAAATTATAAATGTTTCATTTTTGTAAATAATTATTTATTAATTGATTATATTAATATTATTATTTTTATTAATTATTAACATTGTTATTAATAAATATTATTACCATTGTTATTAATATCATCATCATTATTATTTTTATTATTATTATTATTATTATTATTATTATTATTATTATTATTATTATTATTATTATTATTATTATTATTATTATTATTATTATAGTAAAAATTATTAATAGTATTAATAGTATTATTATTAATATATTAATTAATAAAATTAATAAAAGAAATATATTGTTAAGCATCAAATCAGTTTGTTATGTTTTCTGAATTCCCCATGATTTTGTGTCCACAATCAAGACAAATCATCCACTGTCCCTAATTGCATATTGATTGAAGGATTGATATTTCTGTGTTTGTTCCTTTGCAATTCTGTTTACCATCTTATCAATATATCTTGTCCTATATTTATGGTCACATATGCATACGGAGTGGAAATTGAAAAGCAACCCACTATCTATCATATTGTGTATAATTGGTACTATATTGACTTATGTTATCCTTTCTATCTATCCTATCGATTCTATATTCTATCCAATATATATATACAATTACATATACACATATTGAACACCCAATTAAACTGCACTTTTCTTCTTTTAATCTACAACAATCCTTCACCATCCTCCAATCAATCACCACAATACTTGTTTCTCCTCTTCTTCTTTTATGACTCCGACCAACAAAGATATTCCACCACTTTCGATTTAATGATCAACCATTTAACTGTTGAACATTAATTAACATACGATGCTACTGCAGCTACAATTTTGTTTCCTCTTAATTCAATCGAACGCAAGGCATCACCAACGAGCCTGTGTTTATGGCTGCTATTTGTTTTCCCTCTCTAGTCTCGCTGCAAACCACCAAGGACTACCATCTTAACATCACCACCGTCGGCTTCCATCACCACCGTACAACCACCACTTTCGTTCACCTTGAACCACACTATGAGTACCTCCTAAAAACTACTTTACCATCGACACACTCACCATCACCCTCTTCGTGAACCACCACTATCAACAAACACCTCAAACCACCCACAACCTTCAAATCACCATCTTTACTAATGAAACACCACAAACCTCGATCACTTTGATTGTGTTGTTACGATTATCATCACCATCGACTAAGCTAAAACCATTCATGACCACCACCGTGATTCCAACTTCCACACCTACGATCACCATGCTCGAACACCTACCACCCATCAACCTTCACCCTACCCGTCGCCATGAACCATCCATATCAATCACTGAAACCATAACAACCCATCACCACTCCAACACCATTTTCGTGTTTTCTGTTGTAACCACCACAACAATCACCATGATTAAAACACCCTTACCACCATGGTGAACCCGCCATCAAAACCACCCATGATCACCTTTAAAGAACTCCCTCAAACAACCACTTCTATTCTTCATTAATCAAACCATCTTCTCCTTCACCATCTTCAAACTCTATTCTCTTCAATCACCACCTTTCTAGTATTCATTGTTACATGCTTATATATTTCTGAATTCGGTTATAATACAACAACAACGATGAATTGATTGATATTTGCTTTTTCAAATAAAAAGTAGAAAGGTGATAAAGACATGTTTGTTGGCCGACCAGTACGTGGGTTACACATGATAACGATTGCCTTTTTATATTTTTTTTCTGCAATCTGTTACTGCTTCTAGCCTTTGTGTTTTGAGCCGCCAAAAAAAAAATATATATATATTATATATATATAAATCTCGCAGATACTCTTATTTGATAAAGGGACTAGGGTGGACCGATGGGAAATACAGATTAGAAATTGTTTTTGCTAATCCGAGAGGTTTTAGATTTGGGCCGATGGATTGGGCTAGTTAAATGAGTTACTAATTTGAACCATTAATTTCTAATTGGGCCGAAATCTATCTTATGTTCTTGATGGGCCGAAAAGATAGTAATATAAGTAATATGTTAATGGACCGAATAATGGTTGAATGGACATGATATTCGGTATTAAACTGACATGATGATGTAAAGATGACGATATGATTATGGTTCAATGATTAAGTTAAAAATGATGAGGTTAGAGAAGATGATTAAACAGACTTATAGGTTATATAGTTGATAACGTGAGTTAATAGAGAAAACCGGATAGCTCAACTCAGCTGGTTAGGAGTGTTGGTGTTAAGCGAGAGGTCTCGGGTTCGAGTCCGGGCACATGCATTTATCTTTGGAACTTTTTCTTCTTGAGAGGTAGTTATTATTATTACTTTTATTATTATTATTATTATTATTATTATTATTATTATTATTATTATTATTATTATTATTATTATTATTATTATTATTATTATTATTATTATTATTATTATTATTATTATTATTATTATTATTATTATATAATTATTAAAATCATTATCATAACTATCATTAACAGTAAAATTGATATTTTTACAGTTATTATTATTAATATCATTATTATTATCATTAATAGAATTATTAACATTATTATCTTTATTAGTAATATTAAATATTATAATTATTATCATTTTTACCATTTTTAATATTATTAAAATTATTTTTTTTAACAAACCAATGATATATATATATATATATATATATATATATATATATATATATATATATATATATATATATATATATATATATAAATATATTTAATACATATAACATAACAAAATTAATATTTATATATATATATAAAATAAAAATATAATAAAACATATAAGTTATTGATATAAAAAGTATATCACTAATAATAATATATATTTGTTCGATTACAAATATATGTTTTAATATATATATAAATGATATAGGTCCGTGAATTCGAGGACAACCCTGCATTGTTCAGTTCAGTCGTGTGCATATTTTTACTACAAAATATCGTATCGTGAGTTTCATTTGCTCCTATTTTTAAATACTTTTTCAATATATATTTTTGGGCTGAGAATACATGCGCTGCTTTTATAAATGTTTTACGAAATAGACACAAGTACTTGAAACTTCATTCTATGGTTGGATTATTATACCGGATATCGCCCCTTTAGATTGGTAACCTAAGAATCAGGGAACAGTACCCCTAATTGACGCGAATCCAAAAGATAGATCTATGGGCCTAACAAACTCCATCCGAGGTACGGATGCTTTATTACATCGATTTTTATACAGACGAGAGGATTCTGTTTTAGGGATATTCTATATGCATCTTGTTAATGTCGGTTACCAGGTGTTCACCATATGAATGATTTTACCTATATGCAGATGAGAGGATTCTCCTATGAGAATTATATTTTTAAAATGAAAATCTTGTGGTCTATTAAAATTATGGAAATGAATGATTATGACAAACCTATGAACTCACCAACCTTTTGGTTGACACTTTTAAGCATGTTTATTCTCAGGTATGAAAGAAATCTTCCGCTGTGCATTTGCTCATTTTAAGGGCATTACTTGGAGTCGATCATTGCAATCGGACCAAATGTTGATGACTTCATCCAGGTGGATTAGGACGGATATGATATTTAATATATATACGTAAGTATGATTATGAATATAACATGATGAAGATTATAATATATGTATCATGTGTATGTATAAAGTTATAAATATGATGGTGATAAGTATGAACTTGAAAATATTAAGATGATAAGATTATATATTAAATCTAAATGATTGTGATAATGAAAAATATAAAGATTTTGTTATGATTAAGATATTATTAAGATATTATTATGATAAGGTGATAATGAGGTTACAATTTAGATTAGATAAAGGATAAGATAAAAGTTGAAAGAATTTAAAAGAGTTAGAACTTATCTAAATTATTTAAAGTATGATATACCTAATACTAAGATACTAAATAAAAGTGATAATATTATATAAAGATAATACCATAACATATAAACTTATATTATATTATAACATCCTAATTTAACTAAGTTATTACTTATTATATAATGTTCTACTAATTAGTAATATATATTAAAAACACAAATAAATAGTATGTATAATAACACATGATATATATAAGATTAAACGTGTTGTATTCATATACATACATAACAAGTGGAAACTATAATCATACTGATAACGTATGGCTTACACAAACTTCACTGCTACTTACGGTCATGGGATGATGTCTAGACTGCTTATGGGAATAAGGTTTTGGATTAGACAAAAGGTTGTAGACTTATAATCTAATTGAAATTTCCTGACCCCCGCATCCAGTCTTCTCTTAACTTACTTGATAGCATCGAGGTTTGGGAAAAGTTGTACAACATCTAAACATAATTATGGTGGACACACAAACATGTTTAACAACTCAACAACTCATAAGTTTACTTATGAACTTTCTACTTGTCGATTGAACAAACTAATGACCTAACTTATATCTCTAGGTAGATCTCGATCACTTACTTGCGTTCATTACTTTCGTGGAATAACTTCATCTGCTATTAAGGTGAACTTCATAGCCCCACTTTTTACTATTTCAAAACTGTTTTACAACTTGGGGTGAGACGCATGCTTGCTTTTAAACTATTTTACACTTTAGACACAAGTACTCAAACTATAACTATGCTTCCATGCTCTGTTTATTCATGCTAAATCCCTGCCATGATATCGTTAGTTGCTACGTATAAATACAAGCTTAATTATTGTGAGTAGTCCTATTGAGTGTAATGTCTTTATTCATTTGACCGCTGGTCAATGGATACATAATAATGATTTAACAACACGAACGAATAAAGTGTTATGAGGTAAACTTTTTTTAGTCTCGATATCATACACCACAGCATTACTTTTGAACTGATATGTCTATATCAATCTACTTTTATACTAAATCTTGTGGTCTAAAAACTTGGTTACTACTGATAAACATATGAACTTCGGTTACTACTGATAAACATATGAACTTCACCAACCTTTCGGTTGACACTGTTATACATATTTTTCTCAGGTGATTGCTAGCTTTCGAGCTACTTGGTGATTTGCATGCTACCTACTTAGAGTCTTCAATTTCTGATATTTACTTTGCATTAAACATTTATTTTACATTTTGGATTATGATGTTGATAGGTCAGATCATGATGAGATTGAGAGAAATGATAAGATAGAGTGAGATTCGGTATGTAGGAAGGAGACTCGGTATGAGAGAGAATTGGTAAAATTACATTCCACAGCTTCTAGAACTCAGTTACAATGCAATGGCTATCTAATTAGGACTACTTAGGTTCCTTATATAGCCCTCTTTTAAGGAACCTTCATTTAAGCTTAATTCACATTAACACTATACAACTTCGGGGTCCTAACAATCTCCCCCTTAGTGTTAAATGTGAACTTTACAATATAATCCTATTGAAAACATCTAAAGGAACTTTGTTCCTCTGAAGTGAACTTCAGATTTGAATCCCTTGAGATTCTCATATCTTCGTATATTCATTCTTGTTTTGAGAAGACTTTTCAATCTTGTGAGAATGTACTTGACAATCTCATTATCTTCAGTTGAATAGCAGTTATTGATCAGTCTCCATCTCATGTATTTGAAAGCATACATCAACGTTCCGTCTGAGTATCTTCTGAAATCTGAGACTCTGATGAAGATCTTTGTATAGTGAGAATTAACAAATGCAAACCCATATGGACAGTCGCTCACTTCAAGTAAGGACATGTATCTTAGCTCTTCAATCACTTGATTTGGCAGTTTGATTCCGAGCTTTTTGTGTCCAGATTCCAATCCTATTTGAAAATCATGAACAGACATCCATCTCATCGAATCAAGAATAAACCTGTAGACTGCCTTCATTGCAGTAGCATGATAAGTTGTTGCAGATTCATTCAAGTTAATCAGATAATTGTAAATGAAAATAATGTCGTCCATCTTTAGTTTATCAAAATCCACTTCTGAAAACTGATAATCCTCATCATCCATTCTTGTAACTTGAAACAATGGCATCTTCACTTCATCCTTATTAATCATCAAAATCTTATTTATGCTGTTGATCTCTGAATTCTGCTGAATTTGAAGTTTCTCTTCATTCTTCAATTTGAATTTATTGCGAACACTCAGATAAGTTTTGAGATATTCTGGCTTCTTATGATATTTCCATGCACCCAGAACACTCATTGATGCAGAAAGGACAAGATCAGAATCACCATAGATTCTATACGCTTGTTGTTCAATGAATGGTGAACGAAGAATCTTTTTCTCTTCATCCTCACTTAGTAGGTAATCAGCGTCACGCTCAAGAACAATATCTGCAGTTTGAAATGGAACATTCAAATCAGGAGGAGTCGTAGTATCTTCTTTACCATTAGAGAAAATCTCCTTTTCGAAGTGTATTCCAAATTCATCAGTTGGAGATGTCAAGTTAACAAATTGATGATTATTGAATTCATTGGCGATACTCGATGACCCCTTCAAAATATCTTCAATGTTGTCAAAGTTTTGATTGCTCTCTTGAGATGACTTATTCTCTAATTGATCAGCTGTATCCATAATCATTAACATTCCTGAGTCACCCTCTCTCTGACTTTCTGATTCATTTAGAAAACTTTCACACTGGATTTCCTCAATTTCATCACTACCGGAATCCGATATATCAACAACATCTTTATCCTTCTGTTGACTAGATGTACCAGCTTCATAACCACTGGACCGATGACCACTTTGTCTATTCTCCCCTTCATGAAGATTGTCGGGATCGAAATCATCATGATCAGGCATGTGAATTGGTCCAGGTGACTTGCATGGAGAGAAAGGATACATTATCCTTGCTTGCTCAAGATAAATCATCATAGTCTCGCGAACTTCATCAAGATCGGTCCGTTTAGCAAACTCAGCAAGATAGAGCTCCTCCACCTCATTGTCAGAGAGATACTGTAATCCATATTTATTTGAAATCCGAGAAGGTGACCCAGTTGGTGAAACAACGGTGTAACCATGAACAAAAGCAACATCAGCAGCATCTGTTGAAGGCGATGTCGATGGAAGTGTTTGAGTTGCTGTGAGGGCAGGTAAGGATGATTGTGCGGTATTATTCTTATATGTAGGGCTGTACATACTACTAGTCAGATTCGTGATATCCCCTTCTGATGGAGGTTGGGTAACAACCGAAGTTGTCACCGGCGAAGTTTCTTTCGAAGCATCCGCCTCTATGAATTTAGTCTCATGGGACTCTGACAGAGTAGTAGAACTACCCGTCGGTTTAGCTCTCTCAGAGATATTCCTATCTCTGACTCCCGAAATCATTGATATACCATGAGGTGGAAAATCTCTTTCAGTTAAGGACTCTTCCTCCAGACCCTGAGATTCAGAATCCGGAAGAGAAGTGGTTTAATCCAATGGATCACTTTCATGAACCAAGGGATCAGTCTGCTGGAAGTCTGATAAATATCCTGAAGGATTGTCATGTTGACTCGTTTCCATAGGACGCGGCAGATCTCCCTCATCAAGATAAGCTGGACCTCGAGACCCTATTGTACGTTGAGGCACAGGAGGATTTCCAGCCGATACGCATGGTGCCTTTTCAAGATTTTTCGGCTCCCCTTCGGCCGTTCTGGACTTCAATGATTGAGTTTCCTCAATCGATTGAGTCAACGCAGACTTTACTACAGAGGAAGACTTTACTTCCTTAGACGCCGAAGCATCTTGCTTTGTAGGATTTATTCTTAAGTCCTGTTTAGATTAGATGGGCTTAGTGGTCTTTGTACCATCCGTGTGTTTAAATCTATTGCCTATCGAAGCTTAAGCTTCATTTAGCGTAGGGCTTACTGTTATTATTGGATGTGATACGGAGATGGGTGAGGGTGACCTAATTGGCTCTAGGTCTTGGTCTGTATCACCAACGGTTGTAGTAACTGTTTGGCGGACGATAGGTGTCGAAGTCCTAGATCTAGTTACTCGTTGGGTTGGCGGAGTCTGAATCATCTCATCCGGTATATATCGAGTTCTCTTAGGAGAATGTTCGGGAGACGATTCAGATGCTGTTGCTGAAGTGTCGGTGTCACTGCTCACTTCGGGTGCTGTGGAAAGGGTTGGTTCAATCCTAGTTGGACTAGGTTCCCTGATCCTCACAGGTTGAGCTTGGTGTGCTGCCCTAGAACGTTTAAGGTTCACCCTAAGTGGAGGATTAGCTGGTCCAGGTGGTTGAACTACAGGTTCCTCTACAACCTCTGGGGCTGGAACCGCGGCGGGTTCAACTTGTTCTTGTTGTACCGGGTTCGGAAGAGGTATTCCTACAGCCTCAAAATAAGAACGCATACGAGCATCTTGGGGTTCAGCTAGCCTCACTAGCCAATTTGGAATCGGCGCAGTGAATTAATTATCAGATACCATCGGGGTATTCATCTTCAGCTCCCCAAATCGTTTCATCTGTAATCCATGTGTACCTGGTACAAATATATTTGCATTTCTGCAAGCATTCATAGCATCATGGATAAAGATACAGAAAAACCTTTCGCAAGGGATGTATGAACCCCTTGGCTTATCAACTTGAGCTTGAACCAAATCCCATATTAGTTCTGCATAGTCAGGAGCTTCTACTCTTATGAAAGAGTAGAACAACTTCAGCATTGGCACAGTCAGGCTGTTGGATCCACTCCTTGTCATCAGCAAGCATCTGTTGATGATTGAGAAGATCACATACCACCTTGAGGGCAGATATTTCTTCTGAAACTTAGCCGGAGGAACATTGCGGGCTCCAACATAACCAAGATCAAAGACAGATGACATCATCTACTGAGTAGCAGGAAAAGCCGGAGCATTCTGCACAACAGGAAGTCTGAATATCCTCCTGAAATCAGCCTTAGTGATACTCCTCCTCCCTTGAACTCCTCTCAGTTGAAATTCAAAATGAGCTTGTGTTCCCTCTGGATTTTCAGCAGTAGGTTGTGTAGCTTCCACAAACCTAATTGTTCTGTTAAGTAGCTCTAGATCTGTTACAGGTACACTGACTGTAGAGTTTAGAGCAGGCCACAGAGTGTGTCTCTCTAGAATTGTAGTCCAGTAGTTGCAGGGAATGTTGGTTTCAGAGTTGATGAAGTGATTGTTCGTCATTTAGCTGTATAAATAAGAAATAGAAGACCACAAGATATTTAACATAAAGCATATATCTCTATTCTTATTTGCCTTTGAAATCCTTTGTATATGTTTTATCTTTTATATTTTATGATTTTTATGGTTTTTTCAAAGATATAAAAATCCTTTATTCTCAAATATGAACAAGTAATTGACAATCATGACATTCATATGATATTCATCACAATACAAATTCATCATGCAAAATCAATTATATAACACAAAGAATCAGAACAACACTTAGTCAATTTTTAAACACAATTCAAGCAGATTCGGTAGTCATGAAAACTTCAGATTCTGTAACCAAATAAGCTTGAGTTTTCAGATCAGAAAGATATAGAATAAACTTGTTAACTGTTTGAAGATAAAAATCAGAAAGTTTCAAGGTACCAAAAGTCAGACTCGGTATCAAGAGAAGAACAGATTCGGTATCTCCAAAATTAACATAAAGTCACTCAAACATGCATATTCTATCATGTAAAATCACAACCATAATCAATTAACCACTCAATTAGAAGCAGATCAACATGTTAATCGTACGAACAGACTCGGTACAATAGACAGAACATATTCGGTAAATACAGAATCCATCAAACAATCAATTAAACATGTAATCAAACTTGGTCAAATGATAGATCAATTAATATAACTCAGAGTAGATAAGAATTCATGTTAATTAACCAAATCAATTGAGTTTAATCAAAGATTAGTAGAATACGACTCAGACTCGGTATAATCAACAAAATTTCAAAATTGAGAGTCACAATCTAGTTATTTTGATCTTTTCTGGTTGAAAAACATTTAATTATCTCAGATCTACACGTATGTATCTAAAGCAATGATTAAAATGAAAATATACCAAAGATTTGAAGAACAGAAGAACGGATTCGGTAGATTAGGCAGATTCGGTATGTTCAATTAGACTCGGTAGGTAATTAAGCACTGATAATGTTAAAAACGAACACATAATTCATAGCATTATTCCTCAAGAAAGACAAGTTTTTAGTTGCAACTGTTCTATTTACAAGTGATATTCGTTTAAATAATAAAAGGTGAAGACAAAAGACAGATTCGACGAATTGAAGACGCAAACGACCAAAAAACTCAAAAGTACAAAGTACAATCAAAGTGGTTCCAATTATTGATGAGAAACGTCTCAAAATTACAAGAGTACAAGACGCGAAACGCAAAATACAAGATATTAAATTGTACGCAAGGACGTTCGAATATCTGGAACCGGGACCAAAGTCAACTCTCAACGCTCGACGCAACGGACTAAAAATTACAAGTCAACTATGCACATAAATATAATATAATATTTAAATAATTCTTATAATTATTTATATATTATATAATATATTTTAAAAACCGTCGGCAGAAGAAACAAACACATGTGGGCTGGAAAAGCAGGCCATGCGATCGCATGGCCTGGCAGTTATAAACTCATGCGATCGCATGGTGAACAGGGACATGCCAGGTCCTATAAAGATCACGAGTTTTGGACGAAATTGATCATCTTTTTCTTCTTCCTTCATACGTAAACATATATATATATATATATATATATATATATATATATATATATATATATATATATATATATATATATTATAATTTTAATTTTAATTTTAATTCTAATAATAAGGGTATGTTAGCGAATGTTGTAAGGGTGTAAGTCGAAATTCTGTCCGTGTAACGCTACGCTATTTTTAATCATTGTAAGTTATGTTCAACCTTTTTAATTTAATGTCTCGTAGCTAAGTTATTATTATGCTTATTTAATACCGAAGTAATCATGATGTTGGGCTAAAAATATTAAAATTGGATAATTGGGCTTTGTACCATAATTGGGGTTTGGACAAAAGAACGACAATTGTGGAAATTAGACTATGGGCTATTAATGGGCTTTATATTTGTTTAACTAAATGATAGTTTGTTAATTTTAATATAAAGATTTACAATTGGAAGTACCTAGAAATAACTATATACACTCGATCGGACACGATGGGCGGGATATTTATATGTACGAATAATCGTTCATTTAACCGGACACGGGAATGGATTAATAATTAATAGATTTATTAAAACAGGGGTAAAATTATGTACAAGCACACTTGGCATAATTGATAATAAAGTATTAAAACCTTGGGTTACACGCAGTCGATAACCTGGTGTAATTATTAAACAAATTATTAAAACCTTGTTAAAGTTTAAGTTGCCAATTAGTTGGAATATTTGACTTCGGATATAAGGATAATTTGACGAGGACACTCGCACTTTATATTTATGACTGATGGACTGTTATGGACAATAACCAGACGGACATATTAAAGAATCCAGGACAAAGACAATTAACCCATGGGAATAAACTAAAATCAACACGTCAAACATCATGATTACGGAAGTTTAAATAAGCATAATTCCTTTATTTTCATATTTAATTGCACTTCTAATTATTGCACTTTTATTTATTGTCTTTGTATTTAATTGCACTTTTAATTATCATACTTTTTAATTATCGCAATTTTATTTTATCGCACTTTTATTTATCGAAATTTTATTATCGTTATTTACTTTACGTTTAAAATTAAGTTACATTAGGTTTTAACTGCGACTAAAGTTTTAAAAATCGACAAACCGGTCATTAAACGGTAAAAACCCCCTTTTTATAATAATAATATTACTTATATATATTTGTATTTTTATAAATTAAAACTAATATAGCGTTAAGCTTGTTTAAGTGTATCCCTGTGGAACGAACCGGACTTACTAAAAACTACACTACTGTACGATTAGGTACATTGCCTATAAGTGTTGTAGCAAGGTTTAGGTATATCCATTATATAAATAAATAAATATCTTGTGTAAAATTGTATCATATTTAATAGTATTTCGTTATAAAAATAATACTATTTCCTAGTACTCCTCTCACACATCAAGTATTTTTGACGCCGCTGCCGAAGAACATTTCTGCTTAGATGCCAGAAGAGCAACGCTATAAAAAAAGATTTTTATTAATTTTTGGTTTACTTTTATAAAAATAAGTTTTTGTAAAAATACGTTTTAGTTTCCGAAAATATAAAAAGAAAAACAAAAATTATATATTTTTAATAGTTTGTTAAATAAATATATATAAAACTATCAAGTTTCCTTAATTTTATTTTATTTTATTTTTAGTTTGTAAAAATATAAATTTTATTTATATAAATCAGAAAATTAAAACATAAAAAAAAATTTAATATAAAAGTTTACGGGCTACACTGTAGCAGCTCAACCCACCTGGCCCGAAAACCTACTCCATGCGATCGCATGGATTTTTAAGGTGATGACCATGCGATCGCATGACCCTGACAGACAGGCCACATTTGACCTAGTTTCGCATTAATTACGGAGTATTATTTATTATTATTATTATTATAAAACCCTAATTAGGTTTTTAATTATTTATTATTTAGTTTAGTTTTTAGATTTAATTTGTATTTTTAGTTTTAATTAGTTTTTAATATATAAAATTAATAGTTTTATAAAATAAAAAATAAAAAATAATATTTTTATAAAAATTGTACTTTTTGCAACTTTAAGTATATTTTTATATTTGTACCCTTTTAATTGTTTTAGCGTAATTTTTGTATTTTTCGCTCATATTTAGTTTTAAGTCATAGTTTTTGCCATAGTATTTTTACTTCTAGATTTTTAGGCTTTGCCGTAAAATCCCTTAAGTTCTTTTTCTTTAGACTAAGATTTAGGTGCTTTAGAATTTTGCGATGCCTTTTTAAGATTTTAGTACCCTTTTTAAGTTATTACCATTTGGGATATAGAATTTCTTTTAAGCTTTAATATTTTTAGACGCAACTTTTAATTTTTAGTTTTTAGTTCCTTTTTAAGTTTCAACGCGCTACATTCTTATTTTTATTTTTTGACTTTTTATTTTTCGACATTTTTCGACGCGTTCTTTTTCTTTCTTATTTCTCGACATTCTAGTTTTAGGACTTAGATTTTTTTTTTTCTATTTCTTCTCTAAAATTTCTTTAAATTACGAAAAATTATTTTAAGCGGTTAAATTGATAGACATCAAAATTTTCTGGTTCGTAGTAATAGTTGGATTTGTACGTGGACCGGGTTATTGGAGCCAAGCAGTACTCAATTATATTGAGACCAAACAAATCCTGCCCCTCTGCTGCATCTTTTGGCTATTCAAAACGTGGGCAAAATCAGAAAAGTCTATTAATTGGATAACTTATATAATTTTTCTTTCTTTTTAAAAAACTAATAGGATATTCAGTGAATGCACCGAGCAAAACGATCACCACCTTTTGTACGTTCACCACCTGTAACTCGATCAAGACATCTAGCAAATATTGTCGCCGTTGATTTTTCTTTAGAATCGTCATCTAGTCGACCAAGTACTCCAATTCAAATTTCCGATAATCCATTTTTTGAACCCGACCTCACAATTGAGAATCCGGAGAATATTCAGGGACGATTCCGAGATCCTGAACCACTAATCTTTCCTCCGGAACCACCAATCATTCAAACAGAGATTGTTGAGGAACTAACCATTAAATCAGAATTCTCTAGTGATTCAGATTCAACAAATTCAATTATGGAGAATCTGGAACCTCTAAGTATGGAAGACCGAATGAGAGCTAAACACACTGGCCAAGGTCACACAATTACTCAACCTGACATTAATGCGCCAGATTATGAAATCAAAGGACAAATTCTACACATGGTGACTAATCAATGCCAATTTAGTGGTGCGCCGAAGGAAGATCCAAATGAACATCTTCGTACATTTAATAGGATCTGCACTCTATTTAAAATAAGAGAAGTTGAAGATGAACAGATATATCTCATGTTATTTCCCTGGACTTTAAAGGGAGAAGCCAAAGATTGGTTAGAATCATTACCTGAAGGGGCGATTGATACATGAGACGTTTTAGTTGAAAAATTTCTTAAACAATTCTTTTCGGCATCTAAAGCCGTGAGACTTCAAGGAGAAATTGTTACGTTCACACAGAAGCCAAATGAAACTCTATATAAAGCATGGACAAGATTTAGAAAGTTATTAAGAGGATGTCCGCGACAAGGTTTAGACACTTGTCAAATAGTACAAATATTCTACCAAGGATGCAACATCACTACAAGGAAAGACATCGATATAGCAGCTGATGGTTCCATTATGAAGAAAACAGCAACTGATGCTTACAAAATTATTGATAACACTATTTCCCACTCACATGAGTGGCACCAAGAAAAAGATATCGTTAGATCATCTAAAGCAGCTAGAGCCGATTCTAGCCATGACTTAGATTCCATTTCCGCAAAAATAGATGTTGTCGAGAGACGAATGGAAAAGATGACTAAAGATATCCACTCAATACGAATTAGTTGTGAGCAGTGTGGAGGACCACATTTGACAAAAGATTGTCTCAGTATTGAATTAACAATGGAACAAAGAGAGAATATTTCATACATAAACCAAAGGCCTGGAAATAATTATCAGAATAATTATCAACCGCCAAGACCAATATACAATCAAAACCAGAACTATAACCGAAATGTTCCATACAACAACCAACAAGGTCCTAGCAATCAACAAGTATCCAATAATACTTACAACCAGCAAAGACCTAGTTTTCAAAACAAACCACCACAAACTGATGATAAAAAGCCGAATTTAGAAGATATGATGACGAAGCTAGTTGAATCTCAAACACAGTTTTTCACATCTCAGAAACAAACCAATGAACAAAATGCTCAAGCATTTAGAAATCAACAAGCTTCTATTCAAAATTTGGAACAAGAAGTAAGTAACCTAGCAAGGTTAATAGGTGAAAGAAAACTGGGAAGTCTACCTAGTGATACAAATGCTAACCCCCGGAATGAAACAGCTAAAGCCATTACCACAAGAAGTGTTATTACATTTAAACCACCTGAAATACATGTAATTTCCAAGGAAGCTATTCCTACTCCACAAGAACCACAATCTGATCAAGATAAGAAAAAAGAACCGGTAGTTGAAAAGGTTAATAAAGATAACACGGTTAAGGCTAAACCTTATGTTAAACCATACCAACCACCACTTCCTTACCCAAGTAAAATGAGAAAAGAGAGACTTGAAGCCGAGCAATCCAAATTCTTGGATATGTTTAAACAAATAAATGTAAATCTTCCTTTCATTGATGTGATTTCAGGAATGCCTAGATATGCTAAATTTCTGAAAGATCTAATCACAAATAGAAAGAAAATGGAAGAACTCTCGGCTGTTACTATGAATGCTAATTGTTCTGCAGTGCTGTTGAATAAGATACCAGAAAAATTATCAGATCCAGGAAGTTTCACAATTCCATGTTTTCTGGGTAGTCTTAGTTCAATAGAAGTATTGGCAGACTTAGGTGCTAGTATAAATCTAATGCCGTATTCACTATACGCTAAACTAGACCTTGGAGAATTGAAACCAACACGAATAAGCATACAACTAGCCGATCGATCAGTAAAATATCCTAGAGGGATAATGGAGAACATGCTAGTTAGG
Source organism: Rutidosis leptorrhynchoides (assembly GCF_046630445.1). Classification (NCBI taxonomy): domain Eukaryota; kingdom Viridiplantae; phylum Streptophyta; class Magnoliopsida; order Asterales; family Asteraceae; genus Rutidosis; species Rutidosis leptorrhynchoides. Next base: position 165,960,407 of record NC_092340.1, read on the forward strand.
AAGAAGATTCTGGACATGGAAGAAGATTCTCGAGTTCCTCTCATATTAGGAAGACCATTCTTAAACACGACTAAAGCAATAATAGACGTGTTTGGTAAGAAACTGACCCTAAGTATAGAGGACGAGAGTGTTACCTCTTTAGTTGATAGAGCCATGCAACAACCGCAATCTACAGATGATACATGTTATTATATTCAAACTATAGAATCACATGCAGAATTGTTAGAAGAATTTTCAGAACTACAAGGAACAGGAGAATGTTCTTTAGGAGAAAGTACTGAACCAATTGATGACACTGAAATGTTAGCTACACTTATGGCTAATGGATATGAACCAACAACAGAAGAAATTCAAATTCTAAAAGAAGAAGACAGATATCGATATAAATCATCGATAGAAGAACCACCGACATTAGAGTTAAAGCCACTTCCAAACCATTTGGAATATGCTTATTTACATGGTGAATCTGAATTACCTGTAATAATATCGTCTTCTCTTACTGAAAATGAAAAATCTCAACTCATTTCTGTGTTAAAAGCTCATAAACCAGCTATTGCATGGAAGATTCATGATATTAAAGGAATAAGTCCTTCGTATTGCACACATAAAATCCTTATGGAAGAAGGTCATAAAACGTATGTGCAACGCCAACGAAGACTAAATCCTAATATGCAAGATGTTGTTAAGAAAGAAATTATTAAACTACTTGATGCAGGTTTAATTTATCCAATCTCTGATAGTCCATGGGTAAGCCCAGTTCAATGCGTGCCTAAGAAAGGTGGCGTGACTGTCATCACAAATGAGAAAAATGAGCTTATTCCTACTAGGACTGTAATAGGATGGCGTGTTTGTATTGATTATAGAAAATTAAATGACGCCACCAGAAAAGATCACTTTCCCTTACCTTTCATTGATCAAATGTTGGAAAGATTAGCCGGAAATAGTTACTATTGTTTTCTTGATGGTTTTTCCGGATATTTTCAAATTCCAATAGCACCCGAGGACCAAGAGAAAACCACATTTGCGTGCCCTTATGGTACTTTTACTTACAAACGCATGCCATTTGGACTTTGCAACGCCCCTGCAACCTTTCAAAGGTGCATGCTGGCAATTTTTCACGACATGATAGCAGAATGCATGGAAGTTTTCATGGATGACTTTTCAGTCTTCGGTGATACATTTGAAACATGTCTAGTTAATCTTGAATGAATGCTTATTAGATGCGAACAATCAAATCTAGTACTTAATTGGGAGAAATGCCATTTCATGGTTAAAGAAGGCATCGTTCTTGGACATAAAATCTCAAAGGAAGGAATTGAAGTGGATAGATCTAAAGTAGATGTAATTGCTAAACTTCCACATCCCACCAATGTTAGAGGAGTTAGGAGTTTTCTAGGGCATGCCGGTTTTTACCGACGTTTCATAAAAGATTTTTCTAAAATTGCCACTCCTATGAATAAACTACTAGAAAAAGATGCTCCATTCATCTTTTCAGATGAATGTATCAAATCTTTTAATATTCTTAAAGAAAAACTCACTAATGCGCCAATTATGATAACTCCAAATTGGAATCTACCATTCGAACTAATGTGCGATGCAAGTGATTTTGCAATGGGAGCCGTTTTGGGACAAAGGATTGAAAAATGATTTCAACCTATATATTATGCTAGTAAGACGTTACAAGGAGCACAAACGAACTATACAACTACCGAAAAAGAACTCCTTGCTATTGTCTTTGCTTTTGACAAATTTCGATCATATCTCGTTCTAGCTAAAACGGTGGTCTATACCGACCATTCGGCTCTTAGATACCTATTTTCGAAACAAGATGCTAAACCAAGATTAATCCGTTGGATCTTACTCTTACAAGAGTTCGATATTCAAATCCGAGATAAAAAGGGAGCAGAAAATCTCGCCGCTGATCATCTTTCTCGTCTTGAAAATCCCGAATTAGAAGTTCTAAATGAATCAGCCATACAAGACAACTTTCCTGATGAATATCTATTGAAGATAGATTATAATGAAATTCCATGGTTTGCAGACTATGCAAACTACTTAGTATGTGGATTCCTTGAAAAAGGATTGTCGTACCAAAAACGAAAGAAATTCTTTAGTGATATAAAACACTATTTCTGGGAAGATCCACATTTGTTTAAAAGTTGTCTCGATGGAATAATACGCCGATGTGTATTCAGAAATGAAGCTAGTCAAATCTTAAACCATTGTCACACAGGACCAACAGGAGGGCATTATGGGCCTCAACTAACAGCAAGAAAAGTTTACGATGATGGATTCTATTGGCCTACAATTTACAAAGACGCACACCTTCTTTGCAAATCCGGTGATGCTTGTCAAAGGGCCGAAAAAATAAGTCAACGTGATGAAATGCCACAAAATGTCATTCAAGTATGTGAAGTATTTGACATTTGGGGTATTGACTTTATGGGCCCATTTCCAAAATCTCATAATAATCTACACATTCTCGTTGCCATTGATTATGTATCTAAATGGGCGGAAGCACAAGCTCTCCCATCTAACGATGCACGAGTTGTAGTCAATTTTTTAAAACGTCTTTTTGCTAGGTTTGGAACACCGAAAGCTTTAATAAGTGATCGGGGTACTCATTTTTGTAATAATAAACTTGAGAAAGTTCTCAAAAGATATGGAGTAACTCATAAAATCTTCACCGCATATCATCCAAAGACAAGTGGACAAGTTGAAAATACCAACCGAGCTTTGAAACGTATTCTAGAGAAAACCGTAGGATCAAATCCGAAGGAATGGTCCATTAAATTGGAGGATGCACTCTGGGCTTTTAGAACAACCTATAAAACTCCAATTGGAACCACACCTTTTAGACTCGTTTATGGAAAAACATGTCATCTTCCAGTAGAAATTGAACACAAAGCATTTTGGGCTTTGAAGACATGTAATCTTGATTTACATGAAGCTGGACGTCTACGATTAAGTCAAATAAACGAATTAGAAGAATTAAGACAAGAAGCATACGAAAATTCGTTAATCTATAAGGAAAGAACGAAGAAATGGCATGATAAAAGAATTAGAAGTTCAAAAGAATTTAAAGAAGGAGACAGAGTTCTTCTTTTCAATTCACGATTCAAGCTATTTCCTGGAAAATTAAAATCAAGATGGTCTGGACCATTCATAGTCAAAAGTGTTTTCCCATACGGAACAGTAGAATTGATAAATTCAAATGGGATTGAATTTAAAGTTAATGGTCACAGAGTTAAACATTACATACATGATCCGATGGAAGTTGACAACGAAGTTAATCACAATTTCAACTAAGTGTGGGGAGGTTTGGGTCTTTAAAGGATAATTCATATTTATGTTAGAGTTAGATTTTCTGTTTTCGTGTAGTTCTCAAAAATGGAACCCGAATGGTCTTTCCCTAGCAGACCCTAAAGAACTAGTCTTCTCCCCCCATTCTGAATTTTTATTTTTTTTAGGTTTTACGAGATGAAGACTTCTTGTGAACTAAACCATGGTCTAATGCTACACGCTTTGATCACTAAACGTAATAATGATACCCTTCCAAGTGAAATAGTATCATTAATCAGAGGTAAATTGGACGGAGTAAGAAAAGAATCCAGGAACGAAAATAATAATTTACAATTTGGTAAAGGAAAATCAAAATCCGCAGTGAAAAGAAGAGCACGACACCTTGAAAGATGTCACAAATGCGGAAAATGGTCACACGAAGGAAAATGCTCGACGAATCAGACATATTCCAATACCAAATTTGTTACGCTATGCAGAGATGGACCGTTCATATGTTTAGAAGAAAAAACATTGAATGCTCGAGGTTACGCCTATGTAGCTATGTAAAATCAATTAGTCCGACTATCTTATGAGTGGGCTAAAGCATATCACTAAGAATACTATCTCACAGGTAAGTATGTACAGTTTTTATTTTTATTTTTATTTTTAACCTTTTGATAATAAACGCTAATTTGTTCGCTATAAAGTATTAAATTGGTATTCGATAAAATTAGGTATGCGTGACCGAAATTATTGATATCATACAAAAATTTATTACATCACTGCAAAATTTACCGTTTATTCTTAAGGTATAAATATCTTTAATCAATCAACCCAAAATATTTCAAAAATTCATCATGAGTTAAACTAGGTTATGAAACCGAAATTACTTTACCGAAAAGAGGGGCGTATATTTTTGATAATATTTAATTGATTAAAGTGGGATAAAAGACCAAAAAGATTTTTAATTTTATTTTTACTTTGTTTTTAAAATTAATATTAAAATAATATTGTAAACTTTTTAAATCAATATATTTAAAATTGTAAATATTTGAAAAATTAATATTTTTAATATAAGTTTGTATGTATAAAAACAAAAATATAATTTAAGTTTGGTGTGAATTTTTAATATGAATTTTTAATTTTATGCATTTTAAATTTAAGTTTGGTGTGAATTTAAAAACAAAAATTTACTTTATTTCGTTAAGTTAAAAATTTGATTTTTAAAAATTCGTCGTGAGTTGAAGACTAGGTCGTTGAACCGAAATTGCTCTACCCCAGGGAGGGGCGAGAACTTTTATTATCATTATTTTTAATCTTATTGAACTAAAGTATGCTAAAAACATTTAAAAAACCCAAAAATCTTTACTTTTAAAACCGCGCTTTGAATTGACAAATTTTAAAATTTTGTCGAGGGATGGACTAGGACAACGATCCAAAACACCCTCATCCTAAAAAGAAACAAATTTTTAAAATTTTATTAATTATATGTTTTATAAGTTATAAGGTTTTATAAAAAAAAAAAAAGGCAAAAACACTGTACCCGGACCCCCATGCGATCGCATGGGGTTTACACTCCAACCTCATGCGATCGCATGAGACTGTAAATCAGGCCTGATACAAGAACAGCTCGCTGTTCTGTCTTCACAATAAACACACACACATATACGAACCTACTCCCAAATCACCTCTAAAATTCGCAATTTTTCACCGTAATTCGTCAAATTTCTCGCTCTAATCATGAAATTGTACAGAAGCTTTTCAAAGAAGTAAAAATTACACCCCTAAACTCATAAATTTTCTAGTTTTTGTGATAATTACTAATATTTAACCTAATGCAATTTTGTTAATTTTTAGTGTAATTAGAGTTAAATTGTTAATATTTTATGCATGTATAACCTAGATTGATGCTATTTAACATGATTTGAAGTCAAAAACTTCAAAAATTTTAGAAATCTAGGGTTTGTGTTCTTGAACAATTTGGGGCTTTTTGATATAAACAGGTTATGGCCGATTTTTGTCATGAATTATTGCTAAATTGAGTAGTGTAACATGTTTAGGTAGTTAAATGATCCAAACTTTGATCCTAAACATGATTTTTGAAGATTAAAGTAGACTTTTTAGGTGCAAAATTCATGAACTTGATTAATTTGATATAATTGCCAATTGAGACTTGTTTAATTGTTAGTAATGACTATTTTGACATGTTATTTGAGTTAAATGCTTATGAACTTTGTCTACATTTTCATATGTGCTTATTTGAAAAAGTGTAGAATTGTAAAAATTGTGAAAATGCGTATAAGTTTAAGTTTGATTTAACATGTTATTGTGGTTAATTTAAGTTGTTATTTTGCTAACACTAATGCATATTTGGATGCACAAATTTTGTGTTTAATGCGTTTTGCAGAGAGCCGATACTAGAGGTTCATCATCGTCATCATCTAGACAACCTGCTCCAGCTCCAGAACCAGAACCAGAAATGCAATATGAACCCGAACAAGTACCACAACAGGAACCACAACATCAGCCTGATCAACATGTACCTTATTATGATCCGCTACGGTTTGTTAATGAATTCATAGTATTTCCGATGAATCCACCTGTAGAATACCCAACTATTCCTGAACACACGTTGCATCCTAATCTGAGATTCGATAGATGATGGAGAAATTACCCGGCATATCAAAGTAATAAATTCAAATTAATAATGAAAGATGTAGAGGTTCCTAGGGTAATTGATTGGGATCCTTTGGAAAGGGTCCAACTAGCTGACCGTGTTAGGGAGCATTTGATACAAAGGTATGGCAGTTCTTCTTTTACTGATTGGGAATGCTTATTCACCATTTGTAGACCTATATATAAGGAATGGTGTGTTGAGCTGATGAGTACTATAGCGTTAAATGTAGATGTAGATAGATTAGATGATAGTAGTTTTCTTAGGTTTATACTAGGAGGTAGGATGTACAGGATGTCCATGCTGGACATGGCTAGGGCATTATAGATATATACGCCCGCTGAATTACTACTACCCGATTGTATGAGTTTGATTTATCGTGGTGAAAGGGTAGATAGGAATTTTGATGCGAACGTTGTTTGGAGGCGTATGTCTGATTATAATGTTTTTGGGCGGGGAGGAACACATACCTACTTACATATTAACAAAGCCGAGCTTCGTATAATTCATAGATTTTTGGCTAACTCGATTACACAGAGAGGTCACAATAAGGAAAAATTGACCTTACATGATTTATTTTACCTAAAGTGTATTCGAGACCCAAGAGGCTTTGTTAATATCCCCTATTGTGTTGGTTTTTATTTATCTAAGATGGTTGAAGGAATACATGAAGGGGGGATAATTGGAGGAGGTATTTTTTTTACTCTCATTGGAGAGTATTTAGGTGTAGATAAGGACCAAGGGGGTCCACTTATGGTATGTAGGGAACAGGTTGAGCCTTTAGGATTGAAGGTTTATGCGGGTGCTAAGGTATTGAAGAGTAGACGCAACCAGGCAATACCCTATGTAGGTAGTCAACCTCAGGTAGAGAGAGGCTCAGAAGAGGAGATGGAGAAAGCGGATGACATTAGGGATGTCATTATGACTGACGTCTACCAGCGTGTAGATGAGGTAGACATGACAAACGCGGAGAGATTTCGTCGGATGGAGCAGTGGCAAGCCCGGAATGATTACGAGCATTCCAGGCAACGAAAGCATGATAGATGGGACTATCATCAACGTCAGATTATGAGCCGGCTGTCACCTCAGGATCACTACATTCCGACCCGACCAGCTTACTATCCTCCACACCAGCCCGAGATGAGACCGCCTTATACTCTCTACGACCCTAACCAGGCATACCAGTACACCTATCACCAACCATGGAACCTGGACGATGACATGAACTGGAACCCCTATCCATGATTGATTTAGTTCCAGTTGGTAATTTATATGATTTTTAATTTTTATTATTTCTGTTTATTTATGTTTAAACTTATGATATTGTGATACTTTTATTGTAATAATTAATATTTTTATTATGTTGTACTAATATTTCATATTTGATGTGAAAGTGAGATTTTAAGTCCCATTTCAAATTGCCATGCATGTTTATATTTGTATGTATGTATATTTTCAATTGTACAAAACAGGGTAAAACAGCGCATTTTCAAAGACTGGCATTAAGTTCAGCAAAAGCTAGTACTTTTGACGACAAAACGAAAAACAAATGTGATGAAACAACAAGACGGAATGAACAAATGATATGCACCATTTATCATTCAGCAAATAAACGCCAATATGTTTGGAAACTTTGGTAAAATTTAATCATTTTTCTACGCTAATCACCCTCAATAATTTAAATTGTTACTGATTTCTTGCAAATGAGGGCATTGCAAGATCTTAAGTGTGGGAAGGGGTTAAATTCTTTCGGATTTTAAAAATTTTTTAATTTAAACACTTGGTTACCATTAAAAATACTAGTAATGCAGTAGTTGTATTAGAATCTAGTGCTCTCTGATAATAAAGAACAGCCCTAGTCTTATATACTGACTACCCAATTCTAGTAAAAAATTTCAAAATTTTCAATTAAATGAACTCAAAATCATGTTTATACATATTTTTGAACAATAAAACTAGGTGTTAACACCGAAATTATTGTTACCTCGGAAAGGACATAAATTGAGTAACAAACCAAAATGTTAGAATTCATTTAAAATGGAATATAGGACAATAAAAAGGAAAATAAAAGCCAAGTGTGGGAAAATTTACCAAGTTATTTAAAACATATATCACATATTTTTGTACAAATAACTGAAGATACTTTTTCTTTGGACTAATCTAAACAGTTTTACCCAATTTACTATAATATATTTAAAAGAAAAGATGGATCTACACGATGAATCAATTCCATCATTAAAAGGAAGTAAATTCTTTCGAAAAAGAAACGCGCTTCTTGATTTAGGTCATGAAGTTGTCGTCCAGACCAGCTGTAGGTTGACGAAAAATCTAGAAAAGTCATCTCTAAAATCAGCAGGAAATCCACGGACCTCAGCATCAAACAGGGTCGCCAAGTGGTCAGACTTATCTTAACCATGAGAGGATTTGTCTTGTAAAATGGGGAGAACGCCGTGCAAATTAGCTGGATAAGACTAATGAATCAGATCCCTAGAAAGGATAATCTCCTTAAAGATCAAAAATCAGCTTTTAAGACTGATATTACTCAATCCTTGAGATTGACCTTAAAGATTGAGAATTACAAACTCATGGAATTCAATGATATCTAAACTCGAGCTTGAACGAGAAAATATTTTGATCAAAATTACAAACCGATTTGTTTTCTGAAAACCCATTTTCAATGCGTTCATTACCATTGAACGTAAAATCCTAGGAATTCACCTGGAATTCATTAGGTCACCTGAACCAAATCGGGTGTCAACCGTAAGAACGGTGGTTCCATAGCATGGTCAAAGACAGGACCTTGTGCCAGACCGAAAAATTATAAGGGTGAGCTTTACTATTGCTCCTACCAAGGATAGTAATTGCATCTGACACGTTATATACCATAATTAAAAGCATGTCAGGGGACGTTGCCTTAACAGTTGCTTGTTCAACGCTTTCCTTTACAACTGGACTGTAGTTTATCAAAAGGTAATATACGAAACAAGTATACTGGACGTGTTGCTTTCCTAATACAAGGTTAGCAAGTGGGTGACACAAAACTACAAGTTTTGAGCTAAAATTTTCAAATCTGAAACCCACCAAACCTACAAAAATAATTTGCAAACACCGGTGAAGGGTTATTCCGGGAAACTTATCTAGGATAAAAGCTAGATTAAATTTTCAAAAGATCAAATGTTTTCATAAAGATCTAATTTCCTTAATGGATCTAAATTTTTATAGTCATGTGGGACTGTAAACCACATCGTTACTACCATTGTTTATACCGCCGTATAGAAATCACTGATGTACAAAGTGTGAAGAATAAAGAAGTGATTCTAGTATTTTTATTTCAAGACTATATTGCTTGAAGACAAGCAACGCTCAAGTGTGGGAATATTTGATAATGCTAAAAACTAACACATAATTCATAGCATTATTCCTCAAGAAAGACAAGTTTTTAGTTGCAATTGTTCTATTTACAAGTGATATTCGTTTAAATAATAAAAGGTGAAGACAAAAGACAGATTCGACAAATTGAAGACGCAAACGACCAAAAAGCTTAAAAGTACAAAGTACAATCAAAGTGGTTCCAATTATTGATGAGAAACGTCTCAAAATTATAAGAGTACAAGACGCGAAACGCAAAATACAAGATATTAAATTGTACGCAAGGACGTTCGAAAATCCGGAACCGGGACCAAAGTCAACTCTCAACGCTCGATGCAACGGACTAAAAATTACAAGTCAACTATGCACATAAATATAATATAATATTTAAATAATTCTTATAATTATTTATATATTATATAATATATTATAAAAACCGTCGGCAGAAGAAACAAACACATGTGGGCTGGAAAAGTAGGCCATGCGATCGCATGGCCTGGCAGTTATAAACCCATGCGATCGCATGGTGAACAGGGACAGGCCAGGTCCTATAAAGATCACGAGTTTTGGACGAAATTGATCATCTTTTTCTTCTTCCTTCATATATATATATATATATATATATATATATATATATATATATATATATATATATATATATATATATATATATATATATATATATATATATATATATATATATATATATTATAATTTTAATTTTAATATTAATTCTAATAATAAGGGTATGTTAGCAAATGTTGTAAGGGTGTAAGTCGAAATTCTGTCCGTGTAACGCTACGCTATTTTTAATCATTATAAGTTATGTTCAACCTTTTTAATTTAATGTCTCGTAGCTAAGTTATTATTATGCTTATTTAATACCGAAGTAATCATGATGTTGGGCTAAAAATATTAAAATTGGGTAATTGGGCTTTGTACCATAATTGAGGTTTGGACAAAAGAACGACACTTGTGGAAATTAGACTATGGGCTATTAATTTGGCTTTATATTTGTTTAACTAAATGATAGTTTGTTAATTTTAATATAAAGATTTACAATTGGACGTACCTAGAAATAACTATATACACTCGATCGGACACGATGGGCGGGATATTTATATGTACGAATAATCGTTCATTTAACCAGACACGGGAATGGATTAATAATTAATAGATTTATTAAAACATGGGTAAAATTATGTACAAGGACACTTGGCATAATTGATAACAAAGTATTAAAACCTTGGGTTACACGCAGTCGATAACCTGGTGTAATTATTAAACAAAGTATTAAAACCTTGTTACAGTTTAAGTCCCCAATTAGTTGGAATATTTGACTTCGGATATAAGGATAATTTGACGAGGACACTCGCACTTTATATTTATGACTGATGGACTGTTATGGACAAAAACTAGACGGACATATTAAATAATCCAGGACAAAGGACAATTAACCCATGGTAATAAACTAAAATCAACACATCAAACATCATGATTACGAAAGTTTAAATAAGCATAATTCCTTTATTTTCATATTTAATTGCACTTCTAATTATTGCACTTTTATTTATTGTCATTGTATTTAATTGCACTTTTAATTATCGTACTTTTTAATTATCGCAATTTTATTTTATCGCACTTTTATTTATCGCAATTTTATTATCGTTATTTACTTTACGTTTAAAATTAAGTTACATTAGGTTTTAACTGCGACTAAAGTTTTAAAAATTGACAAACCGGTCATTAAACGGTAAAAATCCCCTTTTTATAATAATAATATTACTTATATATATTTGTATTTTTATAAATTAAAACTAATATAGCGTTAAGCTTGTTTAAGTGTATCCCTGTGGAACGAACCGGACTTACTAAAAACTACACTACTGTACGATTAGGTACACTGCCTATAAGTGTTGTAGCAAGGTTTAGGTATATCCATTCTATAAATAAATAAATATCTTGTGTTAAATTGTATCATATTTAATAGTATTTCGTTATAAAAAGAATACTATTTCCTAGTACTCCTCGCACACATCAAGCACAGTAAGAGAGTTAGTTTGACTTTGACCCTCCTTTTATAGATACCGAAGATAAAATACCGAATGGGCTTTACCGAATGGGCCTATTTTACCGAATATAGTCCACTTTTCAAAACTTTATCAATTTAACTTCAAAATCTTGACAAATTGATTTTTCCTATTAAAATTCATTTCAATATTTTCATGGTAAACAATTTTGAGATAATTTTTTAAAAACTTTGAACTTACCAAATCTGTACTGTTGGATGTCAGATTCGGTATAATACTTAAAATAGCATTTATTCAGTAAAAATCAAATATTTTTGGATTTTATCTTTTCCAATTTTTATGAATTTTTCAAAATAAGATTTGTACTTAAAAGAACTTTGAATTTGTGAACAAAGTACAAATCTTCAGTGATACCAATTGTTAAAACGGGTTGCATACTGAGATGTATACAAGCCTTAGTGAATTATTTCAGATATAAAACAAAGAATTTATGAATTCACTTTTGAAAAACAATATTTTTTAGTAATTTTCTCATTTTCTCCCTTTTTCTCCCCCTCAAAATGTGATATACAAGAATGTAAATCAGCATTTTGATAAAATTCCCAAGAAAATGAATTAACACCCCCTTGAAAAATGATATCAATGAGTTACCTCCCCCTTACGTAACCATTGAACAATTATATCTAGGAAGTTATCATAAGTCTAAAGGCTCCCCCTTAAAAGATGATATCCAAAGCATATTTAAGTAGTTGCTCCCCCTAGAAAGTATCTACTCCCCCTAAACACAAGATCCCAAGATAAGTCCCAACAGATCTAAGGAATATCAAGCATTATACTCTACCATGCCAATCTATTTGATCAAGAACTTTAGCCTAAGTTAATCTAAGGGCTTAGTGAACATGTCAGCTAATTGCACTATAGTAGGCACATAGTATAACTCTACATCCCCTTTCTCTACATGGTCCTTAATGAAATGATAGCGAATATCTATGTGTTTAGTCTTAGAATGCTAGACCGGGTTACTTGTTATTGCAATAGCACTTTGTGAATCACAGTAAATCGGGGTCTTAGAAAACTTGAAGCCATAGTCTGAAAGTTGAATTTGCATCCACAAAACTTGTGAACAACAATGAGCTGCAACAATGTACTCAGACTCAGCTGTTGATAAAGACACACAGTTTTGCTTTTTAGATGACCAATCAACTAGCCTATTCCCCAACATCTGAATTGATCCAGATGTGCTTTTTCTATCAACATGGCAACCGCCATGATCCGCATCAGTGTAAGCAAGCAGTGAGATTGAAATCGGATCCATGAGGATACCAGATCCCAAGGTTAGGTGTACCTTTAAGGTACTGAAAAATCCTAACAACCGCTTTGGAATGAGATTTCTTAGGATTTGACTGAAAGCGGGCACAGAGAGTTACAGCAAGTGTAATGTCAGGTCGACTTGCAGTCAGATACATTAAAGAACCAACCATGCTTCGATAAAGTGTAATATCAAAGGGTTCCCCATTAGTATCAGCATCCAGTAAAGTCCTCATTGGGGTTGTCATTGGTTTTAAAGCAGTCATTTTAAAACGTTTTAGCATATCATTGATATACTTTATTTGACTGAGAAAAATCCTGTTTGGTAATTTTTTTACTTGTAACCCCAAAGAGAAATTTAACTGGTCAAGCATGCTCATTTCGAATTTGTTGGCCATAAGGTCACCAAATTCTTTGCATAAGGCCGGGGATGTGGAACCAAAAATAATGTCATCAACGTAAATTTGAACCAAGAGAATATAACCATGGTTTTTACGGATGAATAGCATTGTATCAATCGTTCCACGAGAAAAGCCATTGTCCAGCAAATACTTTGTTAAGGTCTCGTACCATGCACGCGGTGTTTGCTTCAGACCATACAAAACCTTTTCCAAGTAGTATACGTGATTTGGATGAATGGGTTTGACAAAGCCTTCTGGTTGATCGACATAGACTTTCTCTTGAAGATAACCGTTCAGAAAAGCAGTTTTGACGTCCATTTGAAACACCGTAAACTTCATAAAAGAAGCAAAGGCAAGGAAAAGATGAATAGCCTCAATCCTAGCAACTGGAGCAAACGTTTCGTCATAATCAATACCCTCTTTTTGTCGATATCCCTTGGACACAAGACGTGCCTTATTCCGAACCACAATTCCATCAGAATCCTTCTTGTTCTTAAAAATCCACTTAACCCCTATTGGTCGTTGACCCGTTGGTCTTGGAACTAATCGCCATACTTTCAACCATTCAAATTGATTGATCTCTTATTGCATTGCAACCACCCAGTTTGGATCTAGTAAAGCAAGAGCAACCGTTGTTGGTTCAATCTTACTAAGAAAGGCAGTGTATAGACACATATTCCAAGTAGCCCTTCGAGTTGAGACTGGAGCAGATGCATCACCAATAATAAGATCATTGGATGACTTTTAGTCCATCGGTTGTGTGGAAGATGTTGTACATCAGTGGCATCCATTGAAACATCAACCGTTGTTGACATTGAGCCTTAATCCGCTTGATCTGATGTAACATTATCTAATGGATTCAATTGAGTATCTGGAGAAACAGCTGGAGTTGTATCAACTGATGAATCTTGAATTGGTTCAAGATTATCAGTAACAGGAGGTGGTAGGGAGAATGAAGAAGCAACAGGTGAATCAGTTGGTGTTGTGTCTTCATCAAAAAGACTTTGTTGAGTCTCCACAGTAGTTGACTGTGACGGTGTAACCGGTATGGCTTGAACATTTGAATTCCGTTGAGGAGCATAAAGACTATCAAACAAGATATCCAGTTCCTCTGATGTAACCGTAGGAACATCCTTCGTCGAGAAAATTGAGTTTTGCGCGGAAGAAGAAGTAGCCAGGTTAGGATCGGGTTTTGAACTGAGTTGTTCAAAAGCCATTCCCGAAAATTCATCGAACTTGACATTGATGCTCTCTTTAATCGTTTTTGTCCGTTTGTGATAAACCCGATAAGAAACTTTGTTCGAAGAATAACCGAGAAATATGGCTTGATCGCTATTTGGATCAAACTTTCCGAGGCTATCAAAATCATTAAGCACATAGCATATACAACTAAAGACACGGAAATATTTGACATTCGGGCGTCTACCATATAATAACTCATATGGAGTTTTATCAAAACGTTTATTAATAATACAACGATTTTGGGTATAGCATGCAGTTGAAATGGCCTCCCCCCACATTTTTGGAGGTAGTTTGGAGTAAGCAAGCATCGTTCGAGCTACTTCGCACAATGTACGATTACGTCGTTCGACTACTCCATTCTGTTGGGGGGTCCGAGCAGTATAGAACTGATGTTCAATGCCTTGGTCTTTCAAATAACTATCAAGCGGGGTATTCTTAAATTCCGTCCCATTATCAGTTCGAATGCTCTTAACATGTTTGTTAAAAGAGCGTTGAGTCTTTTTAATGAACTCAATGATAATGGCGGGGGTTTCTGACTTAGTTCGCAAAATAAAAATCCATGTAAACCGGGTATAGTCATCGACAATGACAAGCACATGTTTCTTGCCACTGAGGCTAGAAATACGCATGGGTCCACATAAGTCCATATGCAATAATTGCAAAGACAATGAAGTACTGGGGTTTTGCTTAAGCAGATGATTAGTCCGTTTCAGCTTACCCATCGCACATGATGGACACACATGATGCTTATCATATTGAAAGGTTGGAATACCATCAACTAAGTCTTTAGAGACTAGTCGATTGATACCCTTGTAATTCTGGTGTGACATCCGATGATGCCATAACCATGAATTTTCTTTGGTAGAACGAGTAGCCAAACACATAGTTTCATGAGAAGGTGCATCATTGAGGTCAATAGTGTATAGTGAAGCACAACGTTTACCAACAAGAAGATCATTTCCTTCGGTGGATTGCATCGAGCATTGTCGACGTTCAAACAGAACTTTAAGATCTCCATCGCAGAATTGACTCACACTAAATAAACTTCACCCCAAACCTTCAACATATGAAACCCGTTTGATTGTTATGCCATTTTGCACATAATCTCCGTAACCCGTTATCGCTGCAATTTCATCATTTACAAAAGTAACCGTTCCTAGGAATTTGTCAACGAAGTTGACAAGCAAGGATTTATCGCCTGTCATGTGTCGAGAACAATCGGAATCGATATACCAAACACAGACGTTGAAACCCTGTAAATGTGAATTTCTTAGAGTTTAGGTACCCAAAGTTTCTTGGGTCCTCTACGGTTAGTACCAACAATAAACTTTGGATCAAAAACAAGATAATCACGTAAAGCATCATGCAGTTTAGACAATAAAGCATCATTTAAAACCACATTACATGAAGCATCATATGCAATATCAAGTTTTACATCGTTATCAGAAGTCTTAACACACAACTTATTCCAAGTAGATATTTTGTTCACAGACGAAAATTGAAAAACATGAGATGATTTCCTAGGCCGACTAGCAGATTGCGTTGGTTTGGTTGCTACTTTCTTAGTCGTGGACTTAGGAACCCATACAGATTTGTAATTCAAGTTTGGATTATGACCCGTGACACGAAAAACACCTTTGTTAGTTAGACGTCCAAACTTTTCAGTTGACACATGAGATGATTGATTTTGCAAAATTTCCAATTTGATTTTACGTTCTTTTGCATCATACTCACTTAAATCAGGTTTAGAACTTGTGTATTGTGTCGACTTAACTGATGTCGTTAAAAGACTCGCTTTTGAAGTTTTTGTCATTGGAATCATAGGAATCTTTTCAGTTGACACAGAACCATCGGGAGAATGAACCTTTTTGACAACAAATTGAGTTGTAGAAACAACTTTTAAACCACAATTGCCAAATTGAGAACGTAGAGGATTTTTAAGAATAGTAATGGGTTTTACATCCTTAGATGTCGTTGTTCCCTTCCCCTTCTTAGTAATCCCACCAATACATTCAAGCACATTGGTTTCAACATTAGACGATTGCTTAAGTGTGTTAGCCTGTTTCAGTTGAATTATCTTTTGTTTTAAGCTTTTAATCTCAAGACATAATTCTTCAGCAGAAACTATCACTTCACCCTCCTTAAAAGCATAGGTACATTCTTTCTTAGGCAGTGAAGGCAATTTATCACACAAAGCAAGCATTTGTTCTAATGATTAGCACTTAAGTTGCAAGTCAATATTCTCCTTTTCCAGTTGAGCTACTATACGATTCAAATTACGTACAGCAGGTAAATAAAAATAATAATCGTGCAAAGGATCAAGTTGACTTTCAAAATCTATCAAAGGTTCAATGATCGGTTCATTACGAGGTTCTATTTTTTCATCTAAAGAATTTTGACCTAGAGATTCTGTCTCAAAGAAAATAGTTAGTTCATGTGCTAGGTCTTCACGGAAAACATTGTCAGAACACGCAGGTAAAGCAGGTAGAATTGGTTTCATATCAAAAGTTGATTCATCAAACACCTCATCTATATTAACAATGCTAGAACTAGGTTTGTTAAACACGTCATTCTCAAGCATTAAAATGTATTTCTCTAGCATGAGTGTAGGAATGTAAACCAATCTACGTGTCAGCACATAATTAGCACATTGCACATTCTTTTCAGTTTCAACAAGTTCCTTCAAGAAATCAGGATTTGATTTACCCATTTTTGCATTAATTTTCTCATACATTAAGCTAATTTGATGGTATTTTTTAGATTTGCGATTAACAATAATATCATCAAAATCAACATCAGAAGAATGCACAAAATGCGGTGGTAAACCAGCTTGAAAGTAATCAGAATGATATAATCCTGGAATCTTTTTGGAAGCTCCATCTAAGATCTTAGGATCTTCAAAACCCAACCCCCACTTTTCACCATGAATCATTTTTGGTCTGTTCATGAAAATTGTTTGTTTTGAAAGTTCTAAATCAATGATAGCTTTATATTGCTCTGTACGATAGAGTTTTTCTTCATATCGAGCAAGTTGAGCTTTCATTAGAACAGACTCTTTTGACAACGAAGAAATTTCAGTGTCTTTTTCAATTATGGCATCTTTCAAATGAATAATTTTCTTGTTTAGCTTTGAAAGTGTGGGTTCATGTTGGTTTTTTAAATCAGAAAGATCTTTTTCTAAGAATTGAACTTTTTCTGCAAGTCGTTCAGATTTTAAACGATAATCAGTTTGTTCGACTTTAATTGGATGAATTGTCTTCTTAAGATCTTCCAACTCAGTTTCCGTAGAGCTGAGTTGGAGAGTCAATCGTTGCACATCCGTTTGCAATTTGGATGAGGAAGGTCTTGTAGTGACCCGAACTTTTCCATGTTTACATATATATTAAATGAAATTGTTATTTACATGATTAAGTGTTTCCAACATGTTAAGCAATCAAACTTGTTAAGACTTGATTAATTGAAATAGGTTTCATATAGACAATTGACCACCCAAGTTGATCGGTGATTCACGAACGTTAAAACTTGTAAAAACTATACGATGACATATATATGGTTATATATATAGTTAACATGATTTTATTATAAGTATGTATCTCATTAGGCATTTTAACAATGAGTTATATACATAAAAATGAGACTATTAATTTAAGAAACTCGAAAACGATATATATAACGATTATCGTTATAACAACGTCTTACTAGGTACATATGAATCATATTAAGATATTGATACACTTGGTTAATTATGTTAAATGATAAATAAATATATTATTAAGTGTATTAACAATGAAATACATATGTAAAAATAAGACTACTAACTTAATGATTTCGAAACGAGACAGATTTGTAACGATTATCGTTGTAACGACATTTAACTGTATATATATCATACTAAGATATATTATATATCATAATATCATGATAATATAAAATTTTGACATCTCATTTGTTATAATAAACAATGGGTTAACAACATTCAACAAGATCGTTAACCTAAAGGTTTCAAAACAACGTTTACATGTAACGACTAACGATGACTTAACAACTCAGTTAAAATGTATATACATGTAGTGTTTTAATATGTATTCATATACTTTTGAAAGACTTCAAGACACTTATCAAAATACTTCTACTTAACAAAAATGCTTACAATTACATCCTCGTTCAGTTTCATCAACAATTCTACTCGTATGCACCCGTATTCGTACTCGTACAATACACAGCTTTTAGATGTATGTACTATTGGTATATACACTCCAATGATCAGCTCTTAGCAGCCCATGTGAGTCACCTAACACATATGGGAGCCATCATTTGGCAACTAGCATGAAATATCTCATAAAATTACAAAAATATGAGTAATCATTCATGACTTATTTACATGAAAACAAAATTACATATCCTTTATATCTAATCCATACACCAATGACCAAAAACACCTACAAACACTTTCATTCTTCAATTTTCTTCATCTAATTGATCTCTCTCAAGTTCTATCTTCAAGTTCCAAGTGTTCTTCATAAATTCCAAAAGTTCTAGTTTCATAAAATCAAGAATACTTCCAAGATTGCAAGTTTACTTCCAAGTTTTCTAAATCCATTCCAAATAATCATCCAAGATCAAGAAACCTTTGTTACTTACAGTAGGTTATCTTTCTAATACAAGGTAATAATCATATTCAAACTTTAATTCAATTTCTATAACTATAACAATCTTATTTCGAGTGGAAATCTTACTTGAAATTGTTTTCGTGTCATGATTCTGCTTCAAGAACTTTCAAGCCATCCAAGGATCCTTTGAAGCTAGATCTATTTTTCTCATTTCCAGTAGGTTTATCCAAGAAACTTGAGGTAGTAATGATGTTCATAACATCATTCGATTCATACATATAAAGCTATCTTATTCGAAGGTTTAAACTTGTAATCACTAGAACATAGTTTAGTTAATTCTAAACTTGTTCGCAAATAAAAGTTAATCCTTCTAACTTGACTTTTAAAATCAACTAAACACATGTTCTATATCTATATGATATGCTAACTTAATGATTTAAAACCTAAAAACACGAAAAACACCGTAAAACCGGATTTACGCCGTCGTAGTAACACCACGGGCTGTTTTGGGTTAGTTAATTAAAAACTATGATAAACTTTGATTTAAAAGTTGTTATTCTGAGAAAATGATTTTTATTATGAACATGAAACTATATCCAAAAATTATGGTCAAACTCAAAGTGGAAGTATGTTTTCTAAAATGGTCATCTAGACGTCGTTCTTTCGACTGAAATGACTACCTTTACAAAAATGACTTGTAACTTATTTTTCCGACTATAAACCTATACATTTTCTGTTTAGATTCATAAAATAGAGTTCAATATGAAACCATAGCAATTTGATTCACTCAAAACGGATTTAAAATGAAGAAGTTATGGGTAAAACAAGATTGGATAATTTTTCTCATTTTAGCTACTTGAAAATTGGTAACAAATCTATTCCAACCATAACTTAATCAACTTGTATTGTATATTATGTAATTTTGAGATACCATAGACACGTATAAAATGTTTCGACCTATCATGTCGACACATCTATATATATTTCGGAACAACCATAGACACTCTATATGTGAATGTTGGAGTTAGCTATACAGGGTTGAGGTTGATTCCAAAATATATATAGTTTGAGTTGTGATCAATACTGAGATACGTATACACTGGGTCGTGGATTGATTCAAGATAATATTTATCGATTTATTTCTGTACATCTAACTGTGGACAACTAGTTGTTGGTTACTAACGAGGACAGCTGACTTAATAAACTTAAAACATCAAAATATATTAAAAGTGTTGTAAATATATTTTGAACATACTTTGATATATATGTATATATTGTTATAGGTTCGTGAATCAACCAGTGGCCAAGTCTTACTTCCTGACGAAGTAAAAATCTGTGAAAGTGAGTTATAGTCCCACTTTTAAAATCTAATATTTTTGGGATGAGAATACATGCAGGTTTTATAAATGATTTATAAAATAGACACAAGTACGTGAAACTACATTCTATGGTTGAATTATCAAAATTGAATATGCCCCTTTTTATTAAGTCTGGTAATCTAAGAATTAGGGAACAGACACCCTAATTGACGCGAATCCTAAAGATAGATCTATTGGGTCTAACAAACCCCATCCAAAGTACCGGATGCTTTACTACTTCGAAATTTATATCATATCCGAAGGGTGTCCCGGAATGATGGGGATATTCTTATATATGCATCTTGTTAATGTCGGTTACCAGGTGTTCACCATATGAATGATTTTTATCTCTATGTATGGGATGTGTATTGAAATATAAAATCTTGTGGTCTATTGTTACGATTTGATATATATAGGTTAAACCTATAACTCACCAACATTTTTGTTGACGTTTAAAGCATGTTTATTCTCAGGTAAATACTAAGAGCTTCCGCTGTTGCATACTAAAATAAGGACAAGATTTGGAGTCCATGTTTGTATGATATTGTGTAAAAACTGCATTCAAGAAACTGATTTCGATGTAACATATTTGTATTGTAAACCATTATGTAATGGTCGTGTGTAAACAGGATATTTTAGATTATCATTATTTGATAATCTACGTAAAGCTTTTTAAATCTTTATTTATGAAATAAAGGTTATGATTTATTTTAAAAATGAATGCAGTCTTTGAAAAACGTGTCATAAAGAGGTCAAAACCTCGCAACGAAATCAATTAATATGGAACGTTTTTAATAAATAAGAACGGGACATTTCAGGTCTGGTCTCATTTAGTTTGATTTTATCTTTTAAAATCTTGTTTTCAGATTTTAAGCTTTTGACTTCTTTTGACATTGAGACCAGATTCTTCATCAAGTCATTTTGCATTTTTATAAAATCAGGTGAGATTTCAGTTGATTGTACCTCATCATCGTCAGATGTTGAGTCATAATTCACCAATGCTTCCTTAGCTTTGATGAGCTTAGTCACCTTGCAAACATTTGCATGTTCCACCTCTGAGTCTGAATTATCAGTCCAGTTAAACCAAGTATCATCAATCGGTTTCAGCTCTCCCCCAGTTTCCACAATCTTAGCCATCAACATTTTCTTCTTGTAGTAAGCTGCGTCCTTCTTCTTAGGCATCTTGCACTCACGAGAGTAATGACCAGCTTTGCCATAATTGAAACAGATTGAATCTTCCTTCTTGGAATCATCAGCACGTTGTTGTTTGTATTGATCAGCTTTCTTGTAGTACGAGGAAGATGATGAGTGTTTGCGTTGATTGCTTGATTTGCCTTTAAACTTGTGTTTGTTCAAGGCGTTTGTGAACATGGCTGCCATCTTGACTAATTCAAGGTGAGAATCATCAACATCAAAAAGATTCAACTCTTCAGAATCAGTTGATTCTTCAATGTAGTGACCCGAACTTTTCCATGTTTATATATATTAATTGAGATTGATATTTACATGATTAAATGTTTCCAACATGTTAAGCAATCAAACTTGTTAAGACTTGATTAATTGAAATATGTTTCATATAGACAATTGACCACCCAAGTTGACCGGTGATTCACGAACGTTAAAACTTGTAAAAACTATATGATGACATATATATGGATATATATATAGTTAACATGATACTATGATAAGTAAACATATCATTAAGTATATTAACAATGAACTACATATGTAAAAACAAGACTACTAACTTAATGATTTTTAAACGAGACATATATGTAACGATTATCGTTGTAAAGACATTTAATGTATACATATCATATTAAGAGATATTCATACATGATAATATCATGATAATATAATAATTTAAAATCTCATTTGATATTATAAACATTGGGTTAACAACATTTAACAAGATCGTTAACCTAAAGGTTTCAAAACAACACTTACATGTAACGACTAACGATGACTTAACGACTCAGTTAAAATGTATATACATGTAGTGTTTTAATATGTATTTATACACTTTTGAAAGACTTCAATACACTTATCAAAATACTTCTACTTAACAAAAATGCTTACAATTACATCCTCGTTCAGTTTCATCAACAATTCTACTCGTATGCACCCGTATTCGTACTCGTACAATACACAGCTTTTAGATGTATGTACTATTGGTATATACACTCCAATGATCAGCTCTTAGCAGCCCATGTGAGTCATCTAACACATGTGGGAACCATCATTTGGCAACTAGCATGAAATATCTCATAAAATTACAAAAATATGAGTAATCATTCATGACTTATTTACATGAAAACAAAATTACATATCCTTTATATCTAATCCATACACCAACGACCAAAAACACCTACAAACACTTTAATTCTTCAATTTTCTTCATCTAGTTGATCTCTCTCAAGTTCTATCTTCAAGTTCTAAGTGTTCTTCATATATTCTACAAGTTCTAGTTACATAAAATCAAGAATACTTTCAAGTTTGCTAGCTCACTTCCAATCTTGTAAGGTGATCATCCAACCTCAAGAAATCTTTGTTTCTTACAGTAGGTTATCATTCTAATACAAGGTAATAATCATATTCAAATTTTGGTTCAATTTCTATAACTATAACAATCTTATTTCAAGTGATGATCTTACTTGAACTTGTTTTCGTGTCATGATTCTGCTTCAAGAACTTCGAGCCATCCAAGGATCCGTTGAAGCTAGATCCATTTTTTCCTTTTCCAGTAGGTTTATCCAAGGAACTTAAGGTAGTAATGATGTTCATAACATCATTCGATTCATATATATAAAGCTATCTTATTCGAAGGTTTAAACTTGTAGTCACTAGAACATAGTTTAGTTAATTCTAAACTTGTTCGCAAACAAAAGTTAATCCTTCTAACTTGACTTTTAAAATCAACTAAACACATGTTCTATATCTATATGATATGCTAACTTAATGATTTAAAACCTGGAAACACGAAAAACACCGTAAAACCGGATTTACGCCGTCATAGTAACACCGCGGGCTGTTTTGGGTTAGTTAATTAAAAACTATGATAAACTTTGATTTAAAAGTTGTTATTTTGAGAAAATTATTTTTATTATGAACATGAAACTATATCCAAATATTATGGTTAAACTCAAAGTGGAAGTATGTTTTCTAAAATGGTCATCTAGACGTCGTTCTTTCGACTGAAATGACTACCTTTACAAAAACGACTTGTAACTTATTTTTCCGACTATAAACATATACTTTTTCTGTTTAGATTCATAAAATAGAGTTCAATATGAAACCATAGCAATTTGATTCACTCAAAACGGATTTAAAATGAAGAAGTTATGGGTAAAACAAGATTGGATAATTTTTCTCATTTTAGGTACGTGAAAATTGGTAACAAATCTATTCCAACCATAACTTAATCAACTTGTATTGTATATTATGTAATCTTGAGATACCATAGACACGTATACAATGTTTCGACCTATCATGTCGACACATCTATATATATTTCGGAACAACCATAGACACTCTATATGTGAATGTTGGAGTTAGCTATACAGGGTTGAGGTTGATTCCAAAATATATATAGTTTGAGTTGTGATCAATACTGAGATACGTATACACTGGATCGTGGATTGATTCAAGATAATATTTATCGATTTATTTCTGTACATCTAACTGTGGACAACTAGTTGTAGGTTACTAACGAGGACAGCTGACTTAATAAACTTAAAACATCAAAATATATTAAAAGTGTTGTAAATATATTTTGAACATACTTTGATATATATGTATATATTGTTATAGGTTCGTGAATCAACCAGTGGCCAAGTCTTACTTTCCGACGAAGTAAAAATCTGTGAAAGTGAGTTATAGTCCCACTTTTAAAATCTAATATTTTTGGGATGAGAATACATGCAGGTTTTATAAATGATTTACAAAATAGACACAAGTACGTGAAACTACATTCTATGGTTGAATTATCGAAATCGAATATGCCTCTTTTTATTAAGTCTGGTAATCTAAGAATTAGGGAACAGACACCCTAATTGACGCGAATCCTAAAGATAGATCTATTGGGCCTAACAAATCCCATCCAAAGTACCGGATGCTTTAGTACTTCGAAATTTATATCATATCCGAAGGGTGTCCCGGAATGATGGGGATATTCTTATATATGCATCTTGTTAATGTCGGTTACCAGGTGTTCACCATATGAATGATTTTTATCTCTATGTATGGGATGTGTATTGAAATATGAAATCTTGTGGTCTATTATTATGATTTGATATATATAGGTTAAACCTATAACTCACCAACATTTTTGTTGACGTTTTAAGCATGTTTATTCTCAGGTGATTATTAAGAGCTTCCGCTGTCGCATACTTAAATAAGGACAAGATTTGGAGTCCATGCTTGTATGATATTGTGTAAAAACTGCATTCAAGAAACTTATTTTGTTGTAACATATTTGTATTGTAAACCATTATGTAATGGTCGTGTGTAAACAAGATATTTTAGATTATCATTATTTGATAATCTACGTAAAGCTTTTTAAACCTTTATTGATGAAATAAAGGTTATGGTTTGTTTTAAAATGAATGCAGTCTTTGAAAAACGTCTCATATAGAGGTCAAAACCTCGCAACGAAATCAATTAATATGGAACATTTTTAATCAATAAGAACGGGACATTTCATTCAACAAGCACTTTCTTGGACAAGCTTTTGGAAAATGATTTGCTCTGCTTTTTGGCAATTAGAGAATGAGGATCGCCTGGAGAAGACTCTTTCCTTCCTTCTTGAAGTTTAGACACCTCAGGTTGGTAATGCATAAGAACTCCAACAAGCTCATGAATAGTCAACTTGTCAATCTCTTTGGTAGATCGAACAATGGTTCCATAAGGAAGCCAATCAGCATTGAGCTTTTTGAGGAATTTCATGTTGACTTCAGCATGTACTTTTACAATCTTACACCTTTTCAACTCATTGAGAACACCATTGAAATGACGGTAGGTGTCCTTGAGTAGTTCTTCTGGTTCCTGCTTGAAATCTTCATACAATCCCAGAGCCTTATTCAATTTAGTAACGTCTGACATGTCATAACCTTCTTGTTGTCGTTTGATCTCATCCCATATATCTTTTGCAGTAGTGTTGCTATCAACATTTTCAAATAGCTCATATAGGATAGCTTGCATGACAATATTCTTAGCCTCTATGTCACCCTGAGCTCTTTCACGTTTATCACCGGAAAGTTCATAGACTGGAATTGGCATACCAGTATCCGGATGAAAATCAACAAATGGACCATCTCTCAGAGAAGCCCATATATGTTTAGCTTTCTCACCCTTATAGTCTATGTACCGAGTGATACGATGAAGCTACTGAGTGTACTTGCCATCAAACAACACTGGAGGTCAGGAATCTGATCCAATGATAAGAGTATCCTGAGTAGACATCTTAAATTGAGGTAGATTCGGTATAGATTCGGTATTAAACACAATCTATGATCAGGGTTCAGTATAAAATCTAACAAGAATGTCAGATTTGGTAAAGATTCAGTACAGTAGCAGATTCGGTAAGTGGTTCGGTACTGTAGCAGATTCGGTAACAATTCGGTAAACCAGATTCTGTATCAGAAACTGATAAGAATCATAAGTAACACACCCAAATTCGGTATGGATTCGGTAACCACACAATTTGAAGCCTCAAAATACTTAAAACCAAAGAATTAAGTGAAACCGAGATTCTGATTCGGTAAATGACTCGGTAGTCAAATTCTGTAAAATATTATGTGTAAACTCAATCCAATTCCCTTGAATTAGATTCGGTAACCTTGCTGCACAAGAAAACAAGTTAGTAACAAACAGAATATCAATGATACTGAAGATTCAGGGTACCAAATGTCAACTGTAGCAGTTGACAATACCGAGTCTAAGTCTAAAACTTAGAAATATAACAGAATCCTTTCTCAAACCACACCAATTAGCTGCGTATACTCAAACCGAATGTGATAGAATCACAAACACACCACAATCTGCAACACTTAAGATGAATTTTCAGTAATGAAGCAGATTCGGTATGACAGTTATGATACCGAGTGTTGATCAAATCTTCAAAACTTGAAGAATTGAAGAAATTGAACCGATAGAAATGTGATTTAACACCTCACGAACACAACTGAATCTTTAAATCTTCACAAAAATCCAGAATCAAGCTTGAATTAAGCAATACCGAGAGTTTTAGCTACAAACTCTAAAAATCAACTTGATTCTCCATAATTGAAGTTAATAAGCTGTAATGATGATCGAAACTCTTTCTAATAGACCTAATACACCTTCGCTGAACTTATCATAAGAATCTGAACGTCAGATTATCAAATTCAATAATACCGAATCTGATTCATTTTACCGAGAGTATTCAGATTCTGTAATCTATAATCTCTGGATCGATATAGTGATGTAGAATCACGTCCTGGAAGCTCTGATATATAATGATAGGTCAGATCATGATGAGATTGAGAGAAATGATAAGATAGAGTGAGATTCGGTATGTAGGAAGGAGACTCCGTATGAGAGAGAATCGGTAAAATTACATTCCACAGCTTCTAGAACTCAGTTACAATGCAATGGCTATCTAATTAGGACTACTTAGGTTCCTTATATAGCCCTCTTCTAAGGAACCTTCATTTAAGCTTAATTCACATTAACACTATACAACTTCGGGGTCCTAACAGATGTAAACAATTACTTAATTCTGCTGCAATACAATTATTATTTTAATAAAACGTCTCATTTAGAGTCGTTCTCGCTTATTACACTTGTGTTATGGTATTGGTTAGTCACATTTACCCTTGTTTGGGGGTGTGACAATTCTACCCATAAACATAGTACATCCAGGAATATCTGACTTGTTATCTGTAGGAGGAAGTGAAACCCCATCGTTTCTAAGATCCGGTGAAGAACCGCCGTTGACCGCCTCTTGACACCCATGAAAACAAGACCTATCAATTGCAGTTTAACCAAACAGAAAATCGGCAAGAACTGATGAAGGAAAAACAGGGATGGAGCGAACGGTTGTATAACACCTTGCCAAATTCCCATTGGATGGCGTGTTATTCAGAGGTCCCACAGTAACGGTTATACCCTCTATATGTGACGTTTCAAAAGCATTCGCATTTAATTTTATTAAAACAGTTGACTTTCAAAACATAAGTCAATAACCAAAAAGTAATACTATTGTGATCATAACCACAAGTCAACAGTACCAAACAAATGTAATAGTTTAAATGCGAAAACCAACAATGTCTTTATTAAATCATGCTAACTCCATGACCAGACCAGAGCATCAAATAAACAACAGAAGTTATACCTCTTATGGACCAGAGAATAAAACAAAAAAAAACAGGTCAACAATAATGTTGCTGAATCTACAGGTTTAAAATAATGTAAACAGTATCTGAAAACAGTAATCAGAAAAATAGTTTATTCGCATTTGACCACGAGATTTCAATATGTACAACCCAAATGTTGCAATAAGTACATAATCTATGAGCACTTGAATACTAGCATAAAGACCTGTGTATAGTATACACTACACTTATCCTTTACCCCCAAAAACGTATAGACTTGTTCGAGTGTACATACAGCTCAAAGTAAATGCACCACAGTTATAATAGGGTGAGGTTTGTGTTGGTCCCTTGATTAACAACAGGAGTATTGTAGGGGGGGGGGGGTGAATACAATTTCTTTTAATTAACTAACTAATTAAACACAGTTTAGTATTCAAGCATGTAATGTAAATAGAGTCAAATGTAATTTTTCAACTTTTATTCTTTATAGATTAAATCATAAAGAATTACAACTATCCTTGACGGAATGATAGTTGGTTGATACAGATTTACCTAAGTATAGCTATGAGGATAAACTTAAAGCTATTACACGTTTTGGACTCTAAATAAATAAACCAACACCACTAGTTGTTACAATAGTGGATACAACAATTTATAGTAGTCCTATTAACCTTGTAATAGTTCTATTGTCCACTGGTACATAGGATGTCTGTACTTGTTGGGATAACTGCATCAGAGAGCATGCTCTCCTCTTTCCTCTTTGGTAGCTATTTGTAGAAACACCCCAATTAGGTTTGGCACCACTATTTGTTTAAACAAATAGAATGTTGTATTCCCTAGGCGTTGACAAAGTATAACACATGTCTGCACATGCGTTAAACTTCTGCATTCCCATGTGGTCTTGTAAGGTCACTTGTCAGCCACTGACGCGTGTCCTTTCCTGTTCAACTTTGTCTTTGACTTCTGTTGAATAGTACAATTGATTTAGATCACTCAGGAAACCACCATGCTTGTAATGGAGCATGGCTGTCTTGTGTTGTATGCTGCTTACCAGGTTTACTGGTTCTTCTTATGCTGAGTCATTTGATATTCTTGAATTTGTGAGTACTCATCTTGTGCTGATTCGAAGAATATACTCTACCTTATACTGGTAGACTAGGTAGCATACTCAACACTTGACATAGCAATATTTGCTGTCTATACATAAACAAACTTGTGCTGGCTGCACATAACATTTTAGTGCAAATAAATTACAGTTTTGTCATAATTAAATCCTTAATTATTTTGGGGACTCAACAATCCCCCCTATTTGATGATGACAAAACTTATGACATTTAGAGAAAACACTAAAGCCAGTATAGAGGGACCTAATGAAAAATAGGCAGTAAATTTGTCCCTTTTAAGTTTGTTGTTGGGATCTTTTGCTGAGTTATCTATATCTTATAACTTGATACGATTTTGAAGATAAACTCATTTCATTTTCATTACAACAGAGTATATACAGTAATTACAAAACATCATAATGAAAAATGAAGTAACAAAAGATACGATTTGAGCACTAGAAGACTATCTGTCTTTATCTTTATATTTTTCTAGTTCATCACCAGATAGCTCTTCTTTTTTCACTTTCAAGGCAGCCCAGGCTTCAGGAAACAAGTAAGGCAGCTCAGCAGGGTCATAAATTGGAACATGAGGAGGTAGAATGATGGGATCTCTTCTATGTGGGCCTTCACCAGTAGATTTCTTTCTTTTAGGCTTTTGAAAAAGAACTTCTTCTACGTTTACTACTGGTGCATTCCCAAATTTTGTTGCTTTGTTGAAGAGCTCTTGGAGTTCTGGCTTCAATGTCTTTTTAATTCCACTTTCAGCTTTACCAATGAAGTACTCCAATATCTCCATCCATTCACTGAATCTGAAGGTTCTCAAATCAGTGTAGTCTACCCTCTCTTGAATGTTATCTTCCCTGTTGATACTGAAAGCTCTTTTTGTACCTCTGTGCACTTTGATGATCTTGCTGGGATTTGATCTCCTGATCAATACATCACCATACCATACTTGCTCCTATAATAGTGAACAAATAGCTCAATTGTTCATTCAGTTTCTATAGGAGCAGTAGCAGGTGCTTTCTCAGCAGCTTCTAGTTCATCAAGAGCTTTATCTTGTTCCTTAACAATAGCTTTGGCTAGCTTGAGGGACTCAGCCTCTTGCTTTCTATCAGCAGCTAATTTAGCTTCTTCTTCCTGAAGCCTTACCCTTTCAGCATATTCAGCATTAGCATCTTCCCTTCTTTGCCTTTCAACTTCTAAGCCCAAAAGATAATCATAGGCAGTAATATTCAGGGACTTTGCTATTTCAATCATTTTCCTTCCCTCATCAGTTCTAAGGGCATCACGATACTGCCTTAGATCCATACCCAGTTGCTGAGCCGCATGAAATTGAGCTTTCTCTTCATCAGTGTGTAGCCTTTGACCACTGTTATTTAGATATACGCCAATTTCAATGCCATAAGTTAAGGCAGTGATGTAGAATGGCTGATCAAGAGGATGATGTAGCAATCTAACTTGGCGTATCCTTTCAGAGATAGCTGCTTGTCTTTGCTCAAGCAATTCAGGTACAGTGATTTCCAGCATGTAAGCCTCTCTTTCATCTGGATTCATCCTTCTTAGATCTAGCTCACTACGGGCAACTGAATCATCTTCCCAAGTTGTGTGTTTATCATGTGGTTTTGGGGAAGATGGAGGATACATGATTGATTCTGATATGCCTGAAGAACTACTGAAAACTGATTAATACATTCATCCTGTGTTCTGTTAAAATAAGCAAGAGTCCGGAGAGAGATAGGTGATTGAACAAACAGATGATCTCCTCTGCCCCAGACTGTAAAATCAGCAGGATCAACAGTATCAGTATCTTGTTTAACACCCAGCTCAGCCCCCTTGGCTGGGTCTTCAACACTTGTTTCACCCAGCAGCACACTACTGGCTGGGTCTTCTATCACAACATTCCCTGCTGTGTCTTCAGTACTGTAGTGACCCGAACTTTTCCATGTTTATATATATTAATTGAGATTGATATTTACATGATTAAATGTTTCCAACATGTTAAGCAATCAAACTTGTTAAGACTTGATTAATTGAAATAGGTTTCATATAGACAATTGACCACCCAAGTTGACCGGTGAGTCACGAACGTTAAAACTTGTAAAAACTAGATGATGACATATATATGGTTATATATATAGTTAACATGATATTATGATAAGTAAACATATCATTAATTATATTAACAATGAACTACATATGTAAAAACAAGACTACTAACTTAATGATTTTGAAACGAGACATATATGTAACGATTATCGTTGTAAAGACATTTAATGTATATATATCATATTAAGAGATATTCATACATGATAATATCATGATAATATAATAATTTAAAATCTCATTTGATATTATAAACATTGGGTTAACAACATTTAACAAGATCGTTAACCTAAAGGTTTCAAAACAACACTTACATGTAACGACTAACGATGACTTAACGACTCAGTTAAAATGTATATACATGTAGTGTTTTAATATGTATTTATACACTTTTGAAAGACTTCAATACACTTATCAAAATACTTCTACTTAACAAAAATGCTTACAATTACATCCTCGTTCAGTTTCATCAACAATTCTACTCGTATGCACCCGTATTCGTACTCGTACAATACACAGCTTTTAGATGTATGTACTATTGGTATATACACTCCAATGATCAGCTCTTAGCAGCCCATGTGAGTCACCTAACACATGTGGGAACCATCATTTGGCAACTAGCATGAAATATCTCATAAGATTACAAAAATATGAGTAATCATTCATGACTTATTTACATGAAAACAAAATTACATATCCTTTATATCTAATCCATACACCAACGACCAAAAACACCTACAAACACTTTAATTCTTCAATTTTATTCATCTAATTGATCTCTCTCAAGTTCTATCTTCAAGTTCTAAGTGTTCTTCATAAATTCCAAAAGTTCTAGTTTCATAAAATCAAGAATACTTTCAAGTTTGCTAGCTCACTTCCAATCTTGTAAGGTGATCATCCAACCTCAAGAAATCTTTGTTTCTTACAGTAGGTTATCATTCTAATACAAGGTAATAATCATATTCAAACTTTGGTTCAATTTCTATAACTATAACAATCTTATTTCAAGTGATGATCTTACTTGAACTTGTTTTCGTGTCATGATTCTGCTTCAAGAACTTCGAGCCATCCAAGGATCCATTGAAGCTAGATCCACTTTTCTCTTTTCCAGTAGGTTTATCCAAGGAACTTAAGGTAGTAATGATGTTCATAACATCATTCGATTCATACATATAAAGCTATCTTATTCGAAGGTTTAAACTTGTAATCACTAGAACATAGTTTAGTTAATTCTAAACTTGTTCGCAAATAAAAGTTAATCTTTCTAACTTGACTTTTAAAATCAACTAAACACATGTTCTATATCTATATGATATGCTAACTTAATGATTTAAAACCTGGAAACACGAAAAACACCGTAAAATCGAATTTACGCCGTCGTAGTAACACCGCGGGCTGTTTTGGGTTAGTTAATTAAAAACTATGATAAACTTTGATTTAAAAGTTGTTATTCTGAGAAAATGATTTTTATTATGAACATGAAACTATATCCAAAAATTATGGTTAAACTCAAAGTGGAAGTATGTTTTCTAAAATGGTCATCTAGACGTCGTTCTTTCGACTGAAATGACTACCTTTACAAAAACGACTTGTAACTTATTTTTCTGACTATAAACCTATACTTTTTCTGTTTAGATTCATAAAATAGAGTTCAATATGAAACCATAGCAATTTGATTCACTCAAAACGGATTTAAAATGAAGAAGTTATGGGTAAAACAAGATTGGATAATTTTTCTCATTTTAGCTACGTGAAAATTGGTAACAAATCTATTCCAACCATAACTTAATCAACTAGTATTGTATATTATGTAATCTTGAGATACCATAGACACATATACAATGTTTCGACCTATCATGTCGACACATCTATATATATTTCGGAACAACCATAGACACTCTATATGTGAATGTTGGAGTTAGCTATACAGGGTTGAGGTTGATTCCAAAATATATATAGTTTGAGTTGTGATCAATACTGAGATACGTATACACTGGGTCGTGGATTGATTCAAGATAATATTTATCGATTTATTTCTGTACATCTAACTGTGGACAACTAGTTGTAGGTTACTAACGAGGACAGCTGACTTAATAAACTTAAAACATCAAAATATATTAAAAGTGTTGTAAATATATTTTGAACATACTTTGATATATATGTATATATTGTTATAGGTTCGTGAATCAACCAGTGGCCAAGTCTTACTTCCCGATGAAGTAAAAATCTGTGAAAGTGAGTTATAGTCCCACTTTTAAAATCTAATATTTTTGGGATGAGAATACATGCAGGTTTTATAAATGATTTACAAAATAGACACAAGTACGTGAAACTACATTCTATGGTTGAATTATCGAAATCGAATATGCCCCTTTTTATTAAGTCTGGTAATCTAAGAATTAGGGAACAGACACCCTAATTGACGCGAATCCTAAAGATAGATCTATCGGGCCCAACAAGCCCCATCCAAAGTACCGGATGCTTTAGTACTTCGAAATTTATATCATATCCGAAGGGTGTCCCGGAATGATGGGGATATTCTTATATATGCATCTTATTAATGTCGGTTACCAGGTGTTCACCATATGAATGATTTTTATCTCTATGTATGGGATGTGTATTGAAATATGAAATCTTGTGGTCTATTATTATGATTTGATATATATAGGTTAAACCTATAACTCACCAACATTTTTGTTGACGTTTTAAGCATGTTTATTCTCAGGTGATTATTAAGAGCTTCCGCTGTCGCATACTTAAATAAGGACGAGATTTGGAGTCCATACTTGTATGATATTGTGTAAAAACTGCATTCAAGAAACTTATTTTGTTGTAACATATTTGTATTGTAAACCATTATGTAATGGTCGTGTGTAAACAGGATATTTTAGATTATCATTATTTGATAATCTACGTAAAGCTTTTTAAAACCTTTATCTATGAAATAAAGGTTATGGTTTGTTTTAAAAATGAATGCAGTCTTTGAAAAACGTCTCATATAGAGGTCAAAACCTCGCAACGAAATCAATTAATATGGAACGTTTTTAATCAATAAGAACGGGACATTTCAAGTACCAGCTGACTAATTAGTATCAGCTGGCACAACTGCCACAGTATCTTCATTAGCTACCTTAAATAGGGGTCCTTTCCTTAGGGACTGGTTGTCCCTAGGAGCATATTTCACCCTTTGTTTGTCGATTGGTATGGGTTCAGCTGATGGTGAAGGTATTTCGTATGCCCGAGAGACATATTAAATTAATGTGGATAATATGTTTTGATCCAAGTCGGGTCATACCCAATAACAAGCTTACCAACACCTTAATCGTGTTTTGATCTTAACGATTGGATCGTTGATTGAATTACGCAACACTTGAAATTTAAGAAAAATGGTTTTCTTAAATAATATTACTTGATGTGTATATAAATTATGGTATAATTTATATAACAAGAATTTAATTATTTATAGGTTAAATAATTAATAAAGTTAAGTTACATTTTATAAAATTGGTTTTATAAAATAATGTAAACATAACTTATAATATGGATTTAACTATTTATAGATTAAATAATTAATTAAGTTATGTTACATTTTGTAAAGTTAGTTTTGTAAAATATATAATGTGCAAGTTTATAAACATGTATTTTATAAAATCTAGTTTTATAAAAACTAGTGTTATAAAAACTAGTTTTATAAAATCTAGCCTTATAAAATAAGTTTATAAAAGAATTGGAAGTGGCATGGGAGTATGGAGAAGGCATGCTCTTTTGACTTGCTTTTACCTTGTTACTTGCATTCCATGTGTATATTAACCAATACATTTTGCAAGACCAACACACACATGCTATACACATCAAAACAAGCAAAGAAAAATTCTGCATTCTCCCTATTTTGAGCAGTAGCTGTCGTGGCCTTTACAAGGTGTAGGAGAGTTCATTTCTTTTTTTTGCAAGCCAAATTCAAGTGTTATCAAAGCCTAACCAAAGTACAAGGTGTTGGTGTTAAGCTTGGGGTAAAACAACTTGAGGTTTCATACTTTTGAAGCTCCATTCATCATCATCATCTTCATCACTTACTACCTAGCTTGGAGAAGGTATAAACTCCTTTCTTACTTGTAGTTTGTAAGTATGTTTCACAACTTGATCCTAATTGGGATTTAACTTTAATTGGTTAAAGTATAACAAGTTTTAAATGGTAACATTTACATGCTTCCGCTTTAATTTGATTCTTAAAATGTTTTAAGTATTATGAAACTTGTTACATCCCAACAATGGTATCTAGAGCCGAAGTTGTTAAAATATACTTCGAGATGATTATTAAACTCACTATATATTTTGCATTTTATGTACATGCATGATTGTAAATAGCAAAAATTAAAGTGTTTGGGTGGGTTTGTTGGTAGGCCGAATTCAAGGAGGTTCTAAATGGGTTTTGGAACTTGCCATTTGGTCAATTTTGTTGTATGTTAAAATTTACAATCAAGCCTTGACCTTGTGTTTGAATGGTTGCATGTTTGGTTGATTTAATTCATTCATTTGGTATGTAATATTAATTCATTCATTTGGTTTGTAATATTATTATTTTGGTTATGTAATTTATTTTATATTTGGCATGTAAAATAGATTTGGTTGTATTTTCATTTTTTAGAGAAAAATGTATTAGGATATATTTTTTTGTAAAAGATGAAGATGCAAGATGAAGAACACAAGAAGAAGCATTTGGATGCAAGATTAAGTGGGAGATTTAAAATCTCCTACTTTGTGTTATAACCCTTAATCGATGACATTTGTTTTCGGCTAAACAAATGTCTACCAAAAGGCTTGATTGTGAACATATTATTTTGCATGTGTGGTTGTTTATTTGCTTGATTATAGTTTGTATGTTTGGTTGCTACAAGTAAATCACAAATTAACAACAAGCAAAATGATAATTTAATTGGTTAAATTAGACATAATGAACAACATGCAAAGAACAAATTATAATTTAATTGGTTAAATTAAAAATGGCTAAATGGATTTTAATAATTGGTTATTAAAACATAATAAATGGTTTATTATCAAAGTAGTAAAATTGGATTTATTACATGACATGAAAATGGATTTCAAATGAACCACACCAAATGCATGTTGGTGTATGGTATAAAAGTTTTCTCAAACTAGAATTAAACGAAAACTTAAAATCCCTATATTTCCATGGTAAACAAGTTAAGCGCCATCCTTATTGTGTGACACTTATGCATATTAGGGAATTCATGATGGGATAAAGGTCACCTAACCATTATGAGCAAACTAATATAATTAAGGTGAATTTCGCACACTTGTGGGATAAAGGTCACCTAACCACATGTATGTTGAATTTACACGTCTACACAAGTAGGACGACTTGATTTGGGAATCATGAACTTAGGGTCACCGAAGCATGAGGAACAAATAGGCGTTGATGGGATAAATATGTCATGCAAAAGGATTGCATGATCCCATAACTTAGAAGTTGCAAAAGGATTGCAATTGTCATATAATGACTACCTAGCTAAATCAAATGACGGGATAAAGGTCACCTAACCGAAATTTGGTTTACCGTTGGATTCTAAAATTTAATAAATATCAATTGAATTAAAGGGTATTGATTGTTAAATTAAAAATAATACTTAAACAACTTTGTTAAATTTTGTAGATGGCCGCCAATAACAACAACATTCCTAACGCACCAAGCAACTTTAACAACCTATCGTTGAGGTCTATCCTCGAAAAGGAAAAAACTCAACCATACGAAATTCATGGATTGGTTCCGCAATCTAAGAATTGTCCTCAAACTAGAGGATAGGGCGTATGTGTTGGAAGACCCCATTCCCGATCAACCGGACGAGGATGATACGGAAGGCATGGCTTATTGGGAGAAATATTTCACTGATTCGTTGCAAGTTTCTTGCCTCATGCTTGGGACTATGATACCCGAACTCCAAAAGGATTTTAAACATCATAGTGCAAACGACATGATCACATAGTTGAAGGAGATGTTCCTTCAACAAACTCGTGTCGAGCGCTTCGAAACGGTTCGAGTGCTTCATGCATGTCGGATGGATGACTCCCAATCCGTTTCATCTTATGTCCTTAAGATGAAAAGCCTAATTGATCGAGCGAACCGTCTAAACTGCAACGTGTCTAATGAATTAGCCACGGACCTTATCCTTAATTCCTTGTCAAAGGGGTTTGATACATTTGTAATGAATTACAACATGAATGGATGGGATAAGAGCATTGGCGAATTACACGCCATGCTTAAGACGGCCGAAGCGAGCATGGGTAAAAGGGCTTCACCCGTGTTTACGATCAATGAAGGCGGGTCCAAAAACCATAACACTTCTAAGCCAAAGGTGGCTAAGAGGAAAGGACCCGCCTACCAAGGCAAGGGCAAGGGAAAGGGGAAGATGGTTACCCCAACCAACAACAACAAGAAGCAAAAGGTTGTCGGAAAGGCTAACCCCAAGGAAGATCCGTGCTTTGGTTGCGGTGAAATGGGTCACTGGAAACGCAACTGCCTGGTCTACCTTAAGGAGTTGAAGGAAAAGAGGGATGCAGGGCAAACCTCAGGTAATGTATATATGGTATACATTGAGCTTAGTATTACTTCTTCTAATATATGGGTATTAGACACAGGATGTGGAACTCATATTTGCAATACTTTGCAGGGGTTCAAAAGAAGTGATCAAGATACGGGAACAACAAGTCTCTTCATGGGAAATGGAGCAAGGGTGCAAGTGAAAGCTCAAGGAGACTTTGTTTTAAAGCTACCAAGTGGTTTGGAGCTTGTTTTTGAAAAATGTTTTGTATGCACCCGATTTATCTCGAAACATTATTTCTGTATGCCGTTTGAAACAATATGGTTTTAATCTTAATTTCATTAATGATGATATCCATGTTTCTTTAGATAATGTGTTCTATTTTAAGGCTTCGCCTTCGAATGGTATTTATGAATTGGTTCATGATGACACATCATACAATAGCTCAATATACCATGCAAACACCAAGAAACTCAAAAGGGATTTGAGTGATTCCTACTTATGGCATTGTCGCCTTGGTCACATAAACAAGAATTGAATGCATACACTTTAAAAGAATGGCCTTTTGAAATCAAATGAACTAGACTCGTTTGATGTATGTGAATCTTGTTTACAAGGCAAAATGACTAAAGCACCTTTCAAAGGGACCTATGAAAGGGCTAAGGACTTATTGGGATTAATACATTCGGATGTATGTGGACCCTTTAAGCCCATAACTAGGAATGGTGAAAGATACTTCATTACTTTCATTGATGACTTCAGTCGTTTCGGATATGTCTACTTATTAAGACACAAGGACGAAACTTTTGAAGCATTCAAGGAATATCAAAACGAAGTACAAAATCAACTCAATAAGACAAACAAGGTACTTCGTACCGATAGAGAAGGTGAATACCTAAGCGATGCTTTCCAAGATCATTTTAAAAGTTGTGGGATTATCTCGCAACTTACTCCTCCTGGAACACCCCAACTTAATGGAGTTTCCGAAAGGAGGAACCGAACCCTAATGGATATGGTTCGATCTATGATGGCTAGAAGCTCGTTACCTCTATCATTTTGGGGTTATTATCTATGCTTCGCGGCTCGTATTTTAAATATGGCCCCAACCAAGAAAGTGGAACGAACTCCTCATGAGATGTGGTTTGGAAAACCTCCATCTCTATCATACTTAAAGGTATGGGGATGTGAAGCTTATCCTAAGCGTTACATCCCTAATAAGTTGAATGCTCGATCCACGAAGTGTATCTTCATAGGATATCCCAAGGATGATATGGGATATTATTTCTATGATCCTTCCGAGCCGAATGTATTTGTTGCTCGGAAGGAGGAATTCCTTGAAACTAAGTTCCTAATGGAAGGTAATAGTGAAAGGAAGATAGATCTTGAAGAGGTTCAAGATCAAGTAGATGATACACAATTGGTTAACACTAGCACTCAACATGAAAATGTTGAGAATGATCAAATGGATGATCAAAGTATACAAGACGTTCGCAAATCTGGTAGGATTAGTAATCATCCTGAGAGATATAGGTTTCTCATGGATGATTGCTATGTGGTTGATTTGGATGCACCAACAAACTACCAAGATGCTTTATCAAGGATTGATAAAGATAAATGGCAGGAAGCCATGAACGCTGAGATGCAATCCATGTGTGATAACTAAGTTTGGGAACTAGTTGTACAACCTGCTAGCTCCAAGTTAATTGATTGTAAATGAATTTTCAAGATGAAAACCGACATGCATGGAAACTTAAATACATATAAAGCCAGACTTGTAGCAAAAGGTTTCACTCAAACTCAAGGGGTTGACTATGATGAAACCTTTTCGCCCGTGGCAATGCTAAAGTCTATTAGGATATTATTTGCCATTGCTGCTCATTATGATTATGAAATTTGGCAAATGGATGTCAAAACCGCTTTCCTAAATAGATATCTTGAGGAAGATGTCTATATGGTTCAGCCTGAAGGTTTTGTCGATCCGAAACATCCTAACAAAGTATGTAAGTTAAAGAAATCAATCTACGGATTGAAACAAGCATCTAGAATGTGGAATCATCATTTTAATGAGAAAGCCAAGAAATTTGGCTTCATTAAAAATGGTGATGAAGCTTGTGTATAAAAGAAAGCTAGTAGGAGCACTATCATGTTCCTTGTATTATATGTGGATGATATATTGTTATTTGGAAATGATATTCTGACAATGCAAGGTGTTAAGACTTGCCTGAAAAGCTGCTTCTCCATTAAGGGTCTTGAAGAAGCACAATACATTTTGGGGATTAGGATCTACAGGGATAGATCCAAGAAATTGATAGGTTTGAATCAAAGTGCATACATTGAAAAGATCTTGAAAAGGTTCAAGATGGAGAACTCTAAGAAAGGTTTGGTACCTATTCAAAGAGGAACGCTCCTTAGTTCATCTCAGTGTCCCACCACAAAAGATGAACAGGAAAGAATGAAGAAAGTCCCATATGCGTCTGCTATTGGGTCAATCATGTATGCAATGATATGCACTAGACCGGATGTGTCATGCGCTCTTAGCCTGACAAGTAGATACCAGAATAACCCAGGAAACAGTCATTGGATTGCTGTTAAAAGTATATTGAAATACCTTAGGAGGACTAAGGATATGTTTCTAATATATGGGTCTGGTGAGGAGGAGCTCGCTATGAAAGGTTACGTGGTAGCGAGTTTCCAAACTGATCGTGATGATTCTCGATCACAATCCGGTTATGTCTTCACATTAAATGGAGGTGCGGTCTCTTGGAACAGTTTAAAACAGGATGTTGTTGCATTATCCACTACGGAGTCGGAGTACATTGGCGCCTCATTTGCAGCTCAGGAAGCTGCATGGATGAAGAAATTCATCGACGACTTAGGAGTAGTCTCTTCCATTCAGGACCCTCTTGAGATCTTTTGTGACAACGAGGGTGTGATTGCTCAAATCAAGGAACCTCGTGCTCACCAAAAGACCCGTCACAT
The DNA here is from genome assembly GCF_046630445.1 of Rutidosis leptorrhynchoides. Classification (NCBI taxonomy): domain Eukaryota; kingdom Viridiplantae; phylum Streptophyta; class Magnoliopsida; order Asterales; family Asteraceae; genus Rutidosis; species Rutidosis leptorrhynchoides. Next base: position 166,000,775 of record NC_092340.1, read on the forward strand.
TGAGCGGAGATTCAACTACATAAGGGATGAAGTTGAAAAGGGAAAGATATGTATTCGCAAAGTTCACACAGATCTTAATATAGCGGATCCACTCACGAAGCTCTTACATGGTGCGAAACATCAAGGGCATGTTAGTGCATTAGGGCTACGATATTCTAGTGATTGGTTGTGATCTGTTTTAAGTATTGTAACGGAACGAAATTGTTCAAACTCATTAATATAATTATGGCATTAATTTATTTTGAGTTATGTTCCTATTTTGCATATTTTATCCATGAATAAGTAATTATTCTAAATACCGTAGTCGATCACATTTGTGGGAACAAGTGTGAGGTTTAGACTATTGTGAACTTGGATTGGTATACATTCACGGGATGAATGTGGGGCAAGGTTGCTACCAAGGTTCATAGATATTTGTGGAATACAAATAGTGGAAGACCCGCCCTCAAAATTTACTAAATGGAACCTTTGTGGTTGATCACACGTAATCTTGAGTAAAGGCGAATATCATTGTATCCTCTGACCTGAGATACATATTGGGTTCGGATATTCACTAAGTATTCTGCCTTGATTCTTTCCTTCGCTATTCTGAAATATGGTAGTTCATAAGGAAGAGCTCAGGTGTAATACAAAGTATATATCTTGGACGTATGTAGTCAAGATGGAATTTGTCCCTCTTATTCATTGAGAGTCAGATGTCTAAGGCTTGATAAAGTTAAATCTAGAAGAGAGTGATCACTCTGTGTCTCTTGGATTTAACATGACATCTAGGATGAAAGGATAAATGAAAGATTCACCTATTCATATTCGAGATGGGAACTCAAAAGGGATGATGTTATTGAATGGCACAAAGTCATAACATATTGGGGGTGATGGACGGTTGTTAGGTGATATCCATCACTTGCATTAATTTCTTATGTTTCTCGTGCAAGTGGGAGATTGAAGGTATTTCGTATGTCCGAGAGACATATTAAATTAATGTGGCTAATATGTTTTGATCCAAGTCGGGTCATACCCAATAACAAGCTTAACGACACCTTAATCGTATTTTGATCTTAACGATTGGATCGTTGATTGAATTACGCAACACTTGAAATTTAAGAAGAATGGTTTTCTTAAATAATATTACTTGATGTGTATATAAATTATGGTATAATTTATATAACAAGAATTTAATTATTTATAGGTTAAATAATTAATAAAGTTAAGTTACATTTTATAAAATTGGTTTTATAAAATAATGTAAACATAACTTATAATATGGATTTAATTATTTATAGGTTAAATAATTAATTAAGTTATGTTACATTTTGTAAAGTTAGTTTTGTAAAATATATAATGTGCAAGTTTATAAAAATGTATTTTATAAAATCTAGTTTTATAAAAACTAGTTTTATAAAAACTAGTTTTATAAAATCTAGCCTTATAAAATAAGTTTATAAAAGAATTGGAAGTGGCATGGGAGTATGGAGAAGGCATGCTCTTTTGACTTGCTTTTACCTTGTTACTTGCATTCCATGTGCATATTAACCAATACATTTTGCAAGACCAACACACACATGCTATACACATCAAAACAAGCAAAGAAAAATTCTGCATTCTCCCTATTTTGAGCAGTAGCTGCCGTGGCCTTTACAAGGTGTAGGAGAGTTCATTTATTTTTTTTTTGAAAGCCAAATTCAAGTGTTATCAAAGCCTAACCAAAGTACAAGGTGTTGGTGTTAAGCTTGGGGTATAACAACTTGAGGTTTCATACTTTTGAAGCTCCATTCATCATCATCATCTTCATCACTTACTACCTAGCTTGGAGAAGGTATAAAGTCCTTTCTTACTTGTAGTTTGTAATTATGTTTCACAACTTGATCCTAATTGGGATTTAACTTTAATTGGTTAAAGTATAACAAGTTTTAAATGGTAACATTTACATGCTTCCGCTTTAATTTGATTCTTAAAATGTTTTAAGTATTATGAAACTTGTTAAATCCTAACAGATGGTTCTTGTGTTGATACTGGTTCTTGTGGAGGTGGATAGGGAACAATAGCAAGATGCTCCCCCTTAACATCATCAACATCAAGGTCTGTTATTTCTGCTGGCTGTTGTTGTATAGCTGGTTGAGCAGAAGATGCTGGTCGAGAAGATGAGCTAGTTTCTAACATTGCATCTAGCCATTTCATGAACACGTCAGCTCTTACTCCTCCTAACCTAGTAGATTGCATATAATCTTTCATTTCTTCAGGAGTCATTCGTTTGATCCTGTCTGCTCGCTCAGCATACAGCTTTGCCCTTTTCTTGTCATACTTAACCATGAACTTAGCATTTCTTTTACGAGCATCTCTTTTGTACTTTTTAATGCTGAGTAGTTCATCATTAATATCCAAGTTATCTGGGTCCAGGCTTCTTCTATTGTTGATGCATTTTAGGTAAGTCCCTAGACATCTAACCCACGTCCATTCCAGTTACTACAGTTTACAGGCTACCATGATCGCTCGTTATTATCCTATCTGTGTTTGTATGTGGTTACAGGTACTGCAGGAACGCGATAAGGATGTTTGACTATGTTAGACTTAGTCAGACGTATGAAGCCTCACTCGTACGGCTAATAGGCTCATACGCACGGTTGATGTTGAGCTAAGTCACAAATATAACCTAAATGATATGACAAGAGTGTGACGAGCCGGAAATTTTTGACCAAATTTAAACTTTATCTTTATATTATTTCGATACGATAAGAAAAGTCTGTAAGATTGAGTCTCAAAAAGTTTGAACTGTTTCATATATTCAATTGACCTTTGACTATTCCCGACGACTCACGATACGATTTCTTGTAAATGGATATGCATATGTTTAAAAATATATATATATATATATATTTGTATATAATAATATGAAATAGTATATATTAAAATTGTTATAATTAATTTTGTAAAAATAATAATAATATATAAACAGTATTTATATATAAATAAAGTATATATATTTTATAACTTCGAAGTTATTTAGTAAACAAAGGTAACGCTCAATTGTCATTCGATTGATAGTAAACGAGTTAAAAAGGAACTTATGGGATTTTAAAATAAACGGTTATCCGAAAATGAGTTTTATAAATTATGGGCTTATTAATAATATATTTAGAAGTTATTTGATAAATTTTAAAAAAAAAATTTGATTTAAATTAGGGTTGGGAGTAATTAATTAATGTAAATTTTATTTAACAATTAATGACAGGTTTTACACAATATTAACTAAAATAAATAGAGATATTTAATTTGGGATTTTTCCGTGAACTTTAACCGCCACTGACTAAAAATGAAGTATGAAATTCAGTCCGTGAATGAAATAGTAAACGACGGCTAACTTAATCACACGTTTTAAATTTTAAATTATATTATAAGTGTTATTGTATTATATTTATTAACTTTATGATAGATATCAATCTTTTATATTATTGAATATTAATATCAATTTACAAACGACTACTGTGTCTAATTGATGATAATTGAGTTGATTGCGCATATCATTGAGTCAATGTGCTTTTGATTTATCCAATCTCCTTATATATACTGATACATATAGGTAAACATGGTCAGAGATATATTATATACATATGTTTACACACCATAATCACCTCCCTCTTTGTTCTCTCCATCATCCTCTAACCCGCCACCATACAACACGTACACCATGGACAATCACTTGCAACACCATCACCAAACCCACTTCCAATTTGTTTCTCGTCCGAGAACATATCATCACCCCCATCAACCATCAACCCATGACCATAAGAACCATCACCAAAACCGCTACCTTCACTACTTCGGATATTCTATGTCGCTCAAGAAAACCAAACACCCTCATTAACTTGTTTCTACTTCTATTCGTCAACAATTTGCAACACCATCTTTCGGTTGATAATCGATTCTTTTTGTTGCTGATGCTACCCGATGAAGACACCACAAAACCAAACCAAACTCAAACATGAGTCTTGTTGCTTCTTGTTTTCATTTTCTGCTTCTTCGATCATAAAAACATCATCATCTTCACTAATCTCGCGAACACCAACTCATATATTACTTGGTGTTCTGTCCAAACATCAAAATCACCACGGAGAACCACCACTACCATTTTCGTGAACCACCACCTCCGAATCACCATCACCAACGGACCACCATCCCACGTACTTGATTCAATAGTTCAACCCAAGTAACCACCTTCAGTGAGTTCTTTTTATGCTGTACCCGTTTTCTATTGTAATCAAAATCCAATATACTGCTATACCTTCGTATGTTTTCTGTTTCTTTTTCGACCCATACAACCACAACAATAACCACTTTTATTTTCAAATACCATAATGAACCACCACCATTGAAGCTTTGTCTGTACTTCTATTCCTATATTCCTGTCTAGCAAAGACCAAAACAAACACCACTATCTTTGATTATTTATTTTATTGATGTTAGCTGTAAACCGAAACCAGGAAATCCTCACCATATTTGCGGATACATGCTTTTGTTTTCCATTAACACTCAAACTATTAAGCTACTGCTACAGCTTCTGTAATTGTCGCGTTTCTGTCAAAACCCAAAACACAGCCGAAACCTCAACAATCAATTACGGTATTATTTTCACTGTTGTTTGTTGCTACTGCTGATTTCCCTATTCAGTTCCTGTTATGATAGAACGAAGAACATGATTGATGATGATTTTAATTGATAACCACGATAGGTAGAAGCCACGATAAGTAGAACCCACAATAATAATTAAATGACCAAGTTGGGAACAAGAGCAAACATGCTGTGCGTGTATATATCTTTCCAGCTATTTTATTTATATTTTTTTTTCCGACAACAATACATGGATGATTTAATTAGGCCTGGGGGATTTAAAAGGACTCTTATACTTGGACTAGCTCTTGTACTTGTCGATTCACTACTACAGCCCAATTGATCTGTTTGCAGCCCAACCACGATCAAACCATTAAATCACCCATCGTTGTTGCTGCTGCGCTTCTTCAGTTTCCAAACAGTAATCCATATAGATGATGATTATATTAAGTTGAAACGAACGATTAAATGATGAAGATACAGTGATATTAATGATGATGATGTTACCATACAGTGGTAATGATCCTGTGATGATGCGTTTATAATGATGCTGATGATGATTATGTATTAAGAATAATGATAAATGATGTTATTGATGAACAGATGATATGGTGTCACGATCATGATGATATTATGATTATTATTTTGTAACAAAGATAATCGAGATCATGAAGATGAGATGTTATGGTCGTGTTTAAATGAAAATGATTAGGTGAGGATGATGATCAGATAATTACGATTTGATAATGATGACGATATATGGTTAATGATAATGATGAAGATGTACACGATGGAAGTGGATGATGATGAAGTTATGTTGTTTTCTGTTTGATTCACCACGATCACACTCGGTCGCTTTTTCGTTTAAGCTGATGGTATAAATTACGACCTAAACTTCATACGTTTATTACCACTATATTATAATTACTATAACTATAATTATTATGTTATATAAGTTGTAGGTGTATGAACTAATAGGTATATGCATATAACTTAACAAGGGTTAATAAAACGTTATCTATAAAACGTAGATTGTAAAGATAACTAACAATCATATTTTGAAATATATACGTATTTATGGCTAGAACTTATATTATGTAGTTATAATGGTAAAATTATAATAAACACTTATACATAAAGATTTATATATATACACTTATATATATATATATATATATATATATATATATATATATATATATATATATATATATATATATATATATATATATATATATATATATATATATATATATATATATATATATATATACTCAATCTAATCATTAAAATTAATAGATAATTTAAGTAAGTTTATTATATATGTAAATATGATTATATATTAAAAATTATCATTTTCATTTTTTATTAAAAGATTATCATTTTTAAAAGTATCATTAATATTATCGTTATTAGAAAAATCATTATTTTTATAGTTATTATGATTATTATTACTATTAGTATTATCTTTTTTATCAAAATTTTTATTATTATTAAATTTTTCATTTAGATTATTATTAGTATCAATTTATTATTATTATCATTATTATATTAACAAAATTATTATAACAAATAAATATTTTCTATATAGAGTATAATTATTACAACTACCATATAATTATATATTAGTATTATTTATATAACTATTTACATATAACAAATTATTGATTTTAATATAATATTAATCATATGTATATAAAACTATATAAATATTAACTATTTTAAATATATATACAAATTAAATATATAAGATATATAACTTAAGACATAATATATAAATTTGTTTGATTACGATTATATGTGTTAATATATATATAAATTTTATAGGTTCGTGAATCTGAGGCCAACCTTGCACTTGTTCAATGCCATCGTATGCTTAATTACTACGAAATACAATATTGTGAGTTTCATTTGCTCTCTTTTTAAATGCTTTTGCAATATATATATTTGGGACTGAGAATATATGCGTTGTTTTATAAATGCTTTACGAAATATACACAAGTGATCGAAACTACATTCTATGGTTGGATTATCAAACCGAATATGCCCCTTTTTAGGTTGGTAGCCTAAGAATTAGTGTTTATGATAATTGCCACTAATTAACGCGAATCCTAAAGATAGATCTATCGGGCCTAACAAGCCCCATCCGGGTTACGGATGCTATAGTACTTCGATTTATCATGTCCGATGTGAGTCCCGGAATGATGGGGATATTCTATATGTATCTTGTTAAGGTCGGTTACCAGGTGTTCAATCCATATGAATGAATTTTAATTCGCGAGTTACGCGTGACAATATATGAAATCTTGTGGTCTATTAAAATGGTGGAAATGAATGATTATGATAAACTAATGAACTCACCAACCTTTTGGTTGACACTTGAAAGCATGTTTATTCTCAGGTATTAAAAAATCTTTCGATGTGCATTGCTCATTTTAAAGATATTACTTGGAGTCATTCATGGCATATTTCAAAAGACGTTGCATTCGAGTCGTTGATTTCATCAAGATTGATAATAAGTCATTCATAGTTTGGATATATTATGAGATAGCATGCATGCCTGTCAACTTTCGTTATAATGAAATTTTGTCTTTTAAAAACGAATGCAATTTTTGTAAAATGTATCATATAGAGGTCAAATACCTCGCGATGTAATCAACTGTTGTCAATCGTTTATAATGTATATGAACGGGTCCTTTCAGTTGGTATCAGAGCGGTGGTCTTAGCGAACCAATTCTTGCATTAGTGTGTCTAACTGATAGTTGTTTAGATGCATTAGTGAGTCTGGACTTCGACCGTGTCTGCATGTCAAAAGTTTTGCTTATCATTTCGTGTCGAAAATCATCTGTTTATCATCCTTAGGGAATCACCTGCTTATCATTCTTAGTCTAGAAACGTCTTACTGCATTGATTACATGAATAGTGTATAGACAAAATTCATATCTTAGCGTATTTGCTAATTCATAACTTAGCGTATCTGTTAATGTAAACTCTGCCTGACATATTCTGTAAATTCCTCCGTAATCTACGAAATCTTTTGTTCTACAAATAGATATTCTATGTAGTTAGAATATCATCTAATATTCGAAAATCATTTCATATCGAAAATCCTTTATTCAAATCATACGGAATGAAACTCGCCACTAGTTCAAGTTCCTCGGATTCCGATAAGGAGTTCCGCTCGAGCTCCGAAAGCATTGTGACCGGAGATCAACCAATTAGCCATCATCTATTCTGGATGAATTGGGAATGAGTTCGTAGCCTACTTAATCATTGGAGGCAAAAAGAAGGTGATCCCTTCCATCCACCACATTGCCCTCTTGGCGAAGAACCTGAAGCACTTACCGGCAAACCTGTCCGAAACACCATATTCACCCTCATTACCAGGATATCTCACAACGATTATATGATATCCCAAATTCTGAACCTTATTCATCCACTTGTTCGAACCGACAATTATCCCGGAGTAATAGCAGAAATCAACGAGCTTCGCGCCCAAGTTGTAGCCTTGGAAAATATGGTGCAAAACGTACCAGCTTCAGCAACATCACCGGCACCAACAGTACCACCAACATCAATACCAGTACCACCGACAACCCAAGTTTCAACATCACACGCCTCCACATCTCATTATGTACCTCGAGCATAATCATCGTTCTACGAATCGTTCTACATCATTTATATTTGTTCTACATGGTGATTATGTAATCTCTAATGTTTTAGAGATTATGTGTGACGACCCGGAAATTTCCGACCAAATTTAAAGTTGATCTTATATGATTTCGACACGATAAGCAAAGTCTGTAATATTGAAATATCAAAAACTTGGAACGGTGTTCATGTATACATTTGACCTTTGACCATTCCCGACGATTCACGAACAACTAATTATAAATAGATATGTATATATTTAAATAAATATATATATATATAATTGGAAATATAATTCATGATGTAATTGTTAGAAATTAATTATGTAAAAATAATAATTATTATCTAAAACGTATCTATATACAAATAAAGTATATTAAAAATAAATATTAAGTAATTGTAATACTCGTTGATGTTCCGATTAATATTAAGCAAGTTAAATTCAAACTTATATTATAAACTGTGATCCGAAAATGAGTTCTATAAGTTTTAAACTTACTAAAAATGTATTTAGGATCTAGTTATTAAATTTTAGCACTTTTCATATTTTACCCAGAATCGAGGGGGACAGATGATGTAATTTTTACTTAATAAATTAATGATCGAATTTTATACCTTAAGAACCAAAATAAATAAATATAGTTAATTTAAAAATATGGGATTTTTCCGAAGACTCTTATCCGCCACTGATTTAGCAACGGAGTATGATTTAGAACTGTCGGCACACAAATTTTAAAATAATGGATGCTAGTTCTCTTTTCCTCACGTTTTATTATTATATATATTTCTGTTATCAATCATTTGAAGGTATGTCCGTGATTTAATCAAAACACCATGTTAATTGAATGTATTAATTGAATGGTATCGTGTTTGATTGAATAATTACAATTCTAATTACTGTTTTCATTCTTGTTTCCTTTTCTTTCGTTGGCCACACAACCCCACACATATATTCATAACCGAATTATATTTACCTACATATTACTCTAATCAATATTCACAACCCAAACAAAGAACCAAATGTTCTTCTTGCTCACTACTACAACCTTTCAAGAACCGCCTCCATCTTGCAACAACTCACTAGCAGCTAACACCATTAACCCATCAACTAAACCTACCTAATTAATGAAACTAGTTATTGTTTTGCTTCAAACGTGACCCCAACCAAAAACCACCTGCAACTTGGCTGACTAAATTGCTTCTTCATGAGTTGTTGTTTAATGTTTAACGAGAACGAAACCATCACCAATTATTGCTCGAAGTTCTGTCTCTTGTTCATCAAAACCCACAATCATCACTATCTAAAACTCCATGACACAACCAAGGACTATTCGTTGCTATTCGGTTTTACTAAACGGTTCAAAAACTCACAAACCGTAATCATTACAATCAAAATTATCACTTGAAACTTGTATGCATGTTTACTGGGTCTACCCTTTTCGATCATCAAACCAAAACAAAAATGTAAGTCACCATTTATAGCTACTATCATCCTACTACATAGATTCGATTTTATTTTGTCCAAGAACGACCCTCTTATTTGATCACCCTAACACCACCTTTAGTTGATCGTGATTCGTGAACCACCACCGTGAACACCACAAATCCATTACGACAACCACCTTCACCATTAAACCTTCACCTCATCTCCACCTCTCTCTCTCTCTCTCTCTCTCTCTCTCTCTCTCTCTTTCATTTATCTCCCTCTCCTTCTTCCTCTTTGTTTTCTTTTCCTGAACAATTAATCACTACTGCCGTGACTATTTCCTGTTTCAATTGAATAGGATCACAACAAGCCACCCCAAGCTGCCATGTTCTTCTTCTTATGCGTGAATACTGCTATAACTTCTGCTTATACCTTTTTCGATCTCGACATACCACAAAAACCAAAAACGTTTGGTCAATATTCTTTGCATCTTGAATCAATAACCAAATGATAAAGCACATATTATGTTTCGGTAGTGGCTGACATCCTTTAAACAAAGACAACACCACTTGATTAAATTATTAGAGAAGTGGGATTACTTTAACGTGTTTTAATCCTGGTCGATATTTTTTTTTTCCATTGTAACTTAGGCTGTTTAAATGAGTTTATCAAGATAGGCTTTGTGACTTTGGACTATGATTTGGTTTCAAGATTTGGGTCGTAGCGTTTTAATGAACCGTAATCCTATATTACATTATTGGGCCGTAAGTATTAGTGGTTACATTGGACTGAGTATTTATTTCAGTAGAGGACCGTGAACTTGGCTTGTATAATAGGCCGTGACCCAATTTTGGTTTTGTTGTTGGACTTATAGATAAACGATAATGATATGTGAAGTTGCATATGAGGATGCTTAGCAAAGGAGTGAAGATGACGATATAGGTTATGATGATGACCGTAAACGTTTGATGACGATGATGATGGTGTTATGATAATATGATAATAGATGATGGTATTATGATGAATGATGGTAATGATTATGAAATGAGTTGATAATGATGAGATGGTAGTATTAGGGTGAACACGATTAGGGTGATTATGGACGGGTGTTCATAATCATGATGGACGATGCAGTGAAGATATCATGATGAGGACACGATAATGATGTATGGTGTTATTATGATTATGATGAGGTAATATGATGACGTAAATAATGGTGTTTACAGTGAAATCGAGTTGATAATGGTGATTTGTTTTGATAATGATTTAGTAAAACTCTAGTCGATTATTGTATTGGGGAAGAAGAAGAAACGGAAAGAAAGACGGGATAAATAAATACGAGTATGATAATAAACAAATAAATAGAAACGGAGGAATATTTAGGTTGTTATCGGGTTAGCGGGACGTCGCGGGTTCAAACCCGGACTTGGGCAATTTTTTAGGACTACTTCTAAGAGGTAGTATTACTATTACCATTAGTATTATCATTGTTATCATTATTATTATTACTTTTATTATTATTATTATTGATATTATTATTATCACATCATTATTAATAGTAAAATAAGTATTAGTATTATCGTCACTATTAAAATTATCATAAAAAAAAACTAACATTTGTATTATTATTAGAATTATCATTATTTTTATTATTATTATCTTTATTATTATTTTTATGAAAATGATTAAAAATATTAATTTTATGAATATTATAATTTTTATTATAATTACAATTATTATTATAATTACTATTATTATTATTATAATTTTTAACATTAATATTATTATTAACATTATTATCATTTTTACTATGACTAGTAATATTATTATTATTATAAGAAATATATATTTATTTTTACAAAATTAATATTATTATTATTATTATTATTATTATTATTATTATTATTATTATAATTATCTTTATTATCAGTATCGTTATTATTGATATTATCATTATAATCAAATACAACTTTTTATATACCATTATTAATACTATTTTACTAAATAAATATTATGTATATAAAATTACATTTATGAGTAATATTACATATGTATTAATAAATTTTATACGAATATTCATATATAACAAATTAGGTATTTTTAATATAGTACTAACCAAATATATATTAATATCCCTATATAAATATTAATCACTTTAAATATATATATATATATATATATATATATATATATATATATATATATATATATATATATATATATATATATATATATATATATATATATATATATATATATATATATATATATATATACAAATCAAATACATATAATAGACGACATTGAACAAGTATAGGGTTGGCTTCGGATTCACGAACCTATATCATTTATATATAAATTAACACATATAATTGTAATTGAATAAATTCATATATTAGATCTTATTTTACATATTATATGTATTTGATTTGTATATATATATATATATATATATATATATATATATATATATATATACAAATCAAATACATATAATATGTGTTAATATATATATAAATGATATAGGTTCGTGAATCCGAAGCCAACCCTATACTTGTTCAATGTCGTCATATGTATTTTTACTACAAAATACCGTATGGTGAGTTTCATTTGGCTTTTTACCCTTTATATTTTTGGGCTGAGAATATATGCGCAATTTTTATAAATGTTTTACGAAATAGACATAAGTAATTGAAACTACATTATATGGGTGAATGATCGAAGCCGAATATGCACCTTTTACTTGGTAACCTAAGAATTAGTAAACCGGTCTACTAATTGACGCGAATCCTAAAGATAGATCTATCGGGCCCAACAAGCCCCATTCTGGAATTTGGAATGCTTTAGTACTTCGATTTTATCATGTCCGATGGGTGTCCAGGAATGATGGGGATATTCTATATGCATCTTGTTAAGGTCGGTTATCAGGTGTTCAATCCATATGAATGATTTTTGTCTCTATGCATGGGACGTATATTTATGAGAAATGAAAATGAAAAATCTTGTGGTCTATTAAAATGATAAAAATGATTATTTATGTTAAACTAATGAACTCACCAACCTTTTGGTTGACACTTTAAAGCATGTTTATTCTCAGGTATGAAAGAAATCTTCCGCTGTGCATTTGCTCATATTAGAGATATTACTTGGAGTCATTCATAACATATTTCAAAAGATGTTGCATTCGAGTCGTCGAGTTCATCAAGATTATTATTAAGTCAATTATAGTGGGATATATTATGAAATGGTATGCATGCCGTCAACTTTCGATGTGAAGAAAGTTTGTCTTTTTAAAAACGAATGCAATGTTTGTAAAATGTATCATATAGAGGTCAAGTACCTCGCGATGTAACCAAATGTAATGTATTCGTCCAGATGGATTAGGATGGGTCATTAGAGTTGGTATCAGAGCGGTGGTCTTAGCGAACCAGGTCTTGCATTAGTGTGTCTAACTGATAGTTGTTTAGATGCATTAGTGAGTCTGGACTTCGACCGTGTCTGCATGTCAAAAGTTTTGCTTATCATTTCTAGTCGGAAATTTTCTGCTTATCATCCTTAGGAAATTACCTGCTTATCATTCTTAGTCTAGACACATCTTACTGCATTGATTGCATGAATAGTGTATAGACAAATTCATATCTTAGCGTATCTGTTAATCCATATAATAGTGTATCTCTTACTGTAGACTTTATCTGACACGTTCTCGTAATTCCCTCAGTAATCTACGGGATCTTTGGTTGTAACGACCCAACCCGTTAATCCTTCTAAAAACGTGCCATAAAAAAAATTCTGGGACAGTTCATCTGGACGGCGTCCAGCTATCTGGACAGCGTCCAGCTCTGAAGGACTGGACGGCGTCCAGCCATCTGGGACGGCGTCCAAATACACTAAAATGTTCTGATCAGTTTTTCAAACACACGCGAGCGGAAAACTCGCTTCCCGACACTTTTAACCAAAACACTTTCACAATATGATATAATAATTAAAACTAAGAGTTTTCCACAATATGATACAACCCCGGGCCCACATCGACCCAAATTACAACCAAGTGACCATTTCGACCCATTTAGTTAAATTCAAAACATAGACCGAGCATGGGATTGGGGATACGCTACCCAATCCTAATCAAATCCAAAAGCAAGTCTTCTAAAGTAACTACGCAAGTCTACTAATCCCCGCGCTTACCCGAGCCACCGCATCCATGCAATCTATAAAAATGTAAACAACGAGAGGGTAAGCTAACGCTTAGTGAGTGAGAATATACTACATACATATATATGCATAAAATGGACACGCCACACAAATAATCAAATACCGCATACCGGAGCATCCAAGCATAAAGGCAAGCTAGTCTAAGCATACCGTACAACTACTAAGCAACAAGCTAATAACATCAACAAATATAAGTTCACCAACGATGATGTAAACAACGCCAATGAGCTACACCCGGAGGGTTAGCTACATCACTACAATACATTAATATATACAACCATATATAAACATCCAAGGTTAACCCCTTAATCTGTAGTGACCCGAACTTTTCCATGTTTATATATATTAATTGAGATTGATATTTACATGATTAAATGTTTCCAACATGTTAAGCAATCAAACTTGTTAAGACTTGATTAATTGAAATATGTTTCATATAGACAATTGACCACCCAAGTTGACCGGTGATTCATGAACGTTAAAACTTGTAAAAACTATATGATGACATATATATATGGATATATATATATAGTTAACATGATACTATGATAAGTAAACATATCATTAAGTATATTAACAATGAACTACATATGTAAAAACAAGACTACTAACTTAATGATTTTTAAACGAGACATATATGTAACGATTATCGTTGTAAAGACATTTAATGTATATATATCATATTAAGAGATATTCATACATGATAATATCATGATAATATAATAATTTAAAATCTCATTTGATATTATAAACATTGGGTTAACAACATTTAACAAGATCGTTAACCTAAAGGTTTCAAAACAACACTTACATGTAACGACTAACGATGACTTAACGACTCAGTTAAAATGTATATACATGTAGTGTTTTAATATGTATTTATACACTTTTGAAAGACTCCAATACACTTATCAAAATACTTCTACTTAACAAAAATGCTTACAATTACATCCTCGTTCAGTTTCATCAATAATTCTACTCGTATGCACCCGTATTCGTACTCGTACAATACACAGCTTTTAGATGTATGTACTATTGGTATATACACTCCAATGATCAGCTCTTAGCAGCCCATGTGAGTCACCTAACACATGTGGGAACCATCATTTGGCAACTAGCATGAAATATCTCATAAAATTACAAAAATATGAGTAATCATTCATGACTTATTTACATGAAAACAAAATTACATATCCTTTATATCTAATCCATACACCAACGACTAAAAACACCTACAAACACTTTCATTCTTCAATTTTCTTCATCTAATTGATCTCTCTAAAGTTCTATCTTCAAGTTCTAAGTGTTCTTCATATATTCTACAAGTTCTAGTTACATAAAATCAAGAATACTTTCAAGTTTGCTAGCTCACTTCCAATCTTGTAAGGTGATCATCCAACCTCAAGAAATCTTTGTTTCTTACAGTAGGTTATCATTCTAATACAAGGTAATAATCATATTCAAACTTTGGTTCAATTTCTATAACTATAACAATCTTATTTCAAGTGATGATCTTACTTGAACTTGTTTTCGTGTCATGATTCTGCTTCAAGAACTTCGAGCCATCCAAGGATCCGTTGAAGCTAGATCCATTTTTCACTTTTCCAGTAGGTTTATCCAAGGAACTTAAGGTAGTAATGATGTTCATAACATCATTCAATTCATACATATAAAGCTATCTTATTCGAAGGTTTAAACTTGTAATCACTAGAACATAGTTTAGTTAATTCAAAACTTGTTCGCAAACAAAAGTTAATCCTTCTAACTTGACTTTTAAAATCAACTAAACACATGTTCTATATCTATATGATATGCTAACTTAATGATTTAAAACCTGGAGACACGAAAAACACCGTAAAACCGGATTTACGCCGTCGTAGTAACACCGCGGGCTGTTTTGGGTTAGTTAATTAAAAACTATGATAAACTTTGATTTAAGAGTTGTTATTCTGAGAAAATGATTTTTATTATGAACATGAAACTATATCCAAAAATTATGGTTAAACTCAAAGTGGAAGTATGTTTTCTAAAATGGTCATCTAGACGTCGTTCTTTCGACTGAAATGACTACCTTTACAAAAACGACTTGTAACTTATTTTTCCAACTATAAACCTATACTTTTTCTGTTTAGATTCATAAAATAGAGTTCAATATGAAACCATAGCAATTTGATTCACTCAAAACGGATTTAAAATGAAGAAGTTATGGGTAAAACAAGATTGGATAATTTTTCTCATTTTAGCTACGTGAAAATTTGTAACAAATCTATTCCAACCATAACTTAATCAACTTGTATTGTATATTATGTAATCTTGAGATACCATAGACACGTATACAATGTTTCGACCTATCATGTCGACACATCTATATATATTTCAGAACAACCATAGACACTCTATATGTGAATGTTGGAGTTAGCTATACAGGGTTGAGGTTGATTCCAAAATATATATAGTTTGAGTTGTGATCAATACTGAGATACGTATACACTGGGTCGTGGATTGATTCAAGATAATATTTATCGATTTATTTCTGTACATCTAACTGTGGACAACTAGTTGTAGGTTACTAACGAGGACAGCTGACTTAATAAACTTAAAACATCAAAATATATTAAAAGTGTTGTAAATATATTTTGAACATACTTTGATATATATGTATATATTGTTATAGGTTCGTGAATCAACCAGTGGCCAAGTCTTACTTCCCGACGAAGTAAAAATCTGTGAAAGTGAGTTATAGTCCCACTTTTAAAATCTAATATTTTTGGGATGAGAATACATGCAGGTTTTATAAATGATTTACAAAATAGACACAAGTACGTGAAACTACATTCTATGGTTGAATTATCGAAATCGAATATGCCCCTTTTTATTAAGTCTGGTAATCTAAGAATTAGGGAACAGACACCCTAATTGATGCGAATCGTAAAGATAGATCTATTGGGCCTAACAAACCCCATCCAAAGTACCGGATGCTTTAGTACTTCGAAATTTATATCATATCCGAAGGGTGTCCCGGAATGATGGGGATATTCTTATATATGCATCTCGTTAATGTCGGTTACCAGGTGTTCACCATATGAATGATTTTTATCTCTATGTATGGGGTGTGTATTGAAATATGAAATCTTGTGGTCTATTATTATGATTTGATATATATAGGTTAAACCTATAACTCACCAACATTTTTGTTGACGTTTTAAGCATGTTTATTCTCAGGTGATTATTAAGATCTTCCGCTGTCGCATACTTAAATAAGGACGAGATTTGGAGTCCATGCTTGTATGATATTGTATAAAAACTGCATTCAAGAAACTTATTTTGTTGTAACATATTTGTATTGTAAACCATTATGTAATGGTCGTGTGTAAACAGGATATTTTAGATTATCATTATTTGATAATCTACGTAAAGCTTTTTAAACCTTTATTGATGAAATAAAGGTTATGGTTTGTTTTAAAATGAATGCAGTCTTTGAAAAACGTCTCATATAGAGGTCAAAACCTCGCAACGAAATCAATTAATATGGAACGTTTTTAATCAATAAGAACGGGACATTTCAGTTGGTATCAGAGCGTTGGTCTTAGAGAACCAGAATTTTGCATTAGTGTGTCTTATCGAGTTTGTTAGGATGCATTAGTGAGTCTGGACTTCGACCGTGTTTACTTGAAAAATGATTGCTTAACAAATTTTGTTGGAAACTATATATTTTTAACATGTGAATATTATGTGATATATTAATCTCTTAACGCGTTTGATATTATGTGATAGATGTCTACCTCTAGAACAAGTCCCATTGACTCACATAATAATAATGAAGAGTCAAATGTAAATTGGAATGATTCGTGGACTGATTCACAAGTTCCCGAAGAGGAACCGGAAGAAGAGTCGGAACCAGAAGAAGAATCGGAACCGGAAGAAGAATCGGAACCGGAAGAAGAATCGGAACCGGTGGGGGAAATAATAAAACGGTTAAGTAAAAGAAAATCCTCAACCAACCGACCAAGGTTAATTATGGTCAATGGTGTTTCCGCCAAGGAAGCAAAATATTGGGAGGATTACCAATTCTCCGATGAATCAGATTCCGACGAGAATTCCGATGATGTTATAGAAATTACCCCAACTGAATTTAAAAAGGCAAAAGAAAATAATAAGGGAAAGGGCATAAAAATAGAGAAATCTAATTCCAACCCCGATGAACTTTATATGTATCGTCAACCCCCGAAGTCCTTAAGTTGTAACAATGACCCGAGAACCTCTAAACCACCAGGTTTTTCTAAACCAATGTGGATAACGACGGCTCGTATTAGGGGAACATCATATATCCCTAGAAACTTGGCAAAACGAACCAAAACCGAAGAAGAAGAAACAAGCGAGTCGGAATAAGATAGCTGTATTCGTGTGGTGTAATATATGTAATATAGTGTGCTTATGCTTTATGATATATGTAAAAATTGCTTGTATTAATAAGTATTTTTTTTTATGAATCTAACTCTTGTCTATTTTACAGTATAAAAACACAAAATGGATAGACAACCCAATATTTTAAGAGACCTACCCGGAGACATGATTGATGAAATCTTGTCTAGAGTCGGTCAGAATTCTTCGGCACAACTATTTAAGGCGAGATCAGTTTGTAAGACATTCGAAGAACGTTCCAAGAATGCCTTGGTTTATAAAAGGCTTTCGTTCGAAAGATGGGGGATATCACATTGGGAAATCCATAAGTTACGATGTGTTTACTTTGACACATATATTGCGGGGAACCCAAATGCTATTTTACGCAATGGGTTAAGAAATTATTTTGACTCAATATATCCGAATATTGGACTTCGTGATTTAGAAAAAGCGGCTAACATGCAACATAAAGAAGCATGTTATGCTTACGGATTAGTAATGTTCGCTTCTCACCAAAGTGAGAACAAGAACATCGGCCTACAACTATTAAACAAAACGTTCCCACAAGTGACGGAGTCGGTAATTGGGGTAAGAAATGAGGTTTTTAGATTGTTACGGGACTGTTGGACATTACGTAACCCTCGTCCCTTTGACGACGTTACAATACGCTGTCTTATCAATGGCCATAACGGTTATGTTCCACAAGACCAAGGATGGGAAGTAGTCCTAGTAAAACCAGAATGCATGACTTGTTTCTGGACGTATGAATTACGTGTCTTTATTGCCTTTGCTGAACGACTTGTGTACTAGCTAGAATTATCTTCACAACTATCTTGTATCAAAGTTATTGTGTGCTATATTTCATGCTTTATGTAAAATAAGCGGTATTGTAAGTTTGTAAAATATTGTATAAATGTTTGAACGCGAAATGTTATTATAATCAGTTTTTCATATAGAATTGTAGTAGTTGAATTGTATATTAGCTACTAAGTATGAACTTAACGGGTAGGTACTACCCGAATTTAAACTTATAAAACGCTAATTTGAAGAAAAAGCTTTTATAAATGAGTTCATATTATGCTACGAAATACTATTAACTACTCTTAATATTCTGTATGATTAACTTGTTCCATTTGACTATTTTGAAGGAAATGGCACCGACTACTCGACACACCGTGAATATGAATGAAGAGGAATTCCGTACTTTTCTAGCTTCAAACATAGCCGCAGTACAGGCTGCGCTACATACCAACAATAACCTTGGATCTAGCAGTACAGGAAATCGTGTAGGATGCACCTACAAAGAATTCACTGCCTGCAAACCTTTGGAATTTGATGGAACCGAAGGACCGATCGGATTGAAACGGTGGACCGAGAGGGTCGAATCGGTGTTTGCTATAAGTAAGTGTACTGAAGAGGACAAAGTGAAGTACGCTACGCATACCTTCACAGGTTCTGCGTTAACATGGTGGAATACCTATCTAGAGCAAGTGGGACAAGACGATGCGTACGCACTACCGTGGTCAGCATTCAAGCACTTGATGAACGAGAAGTACCGTCCCAGAACCGAGGTCAATAAGCTCAAGACAGAACTTAGAGGGTTACGAACCCAAGGATTTGATATTACCACGTATGAAAGACGATTCACAGAATTGTGCCAATTGTGTCCGAGAGCGTTCGAAGATGAGGAAGAGAAGATCGACGCGTTTGTGAAAGGATTACCGGAAAGAATCCAAGAAGATATAAGTTCACACGAGCCCGCCTCCATACAATAGGCATGTAGAATGGCTCACAAACTAGTGAACCAGATTGAAGAAAGAATTAAAGAACAGACTGCTGAAGAGGCCAATGTGAAGCAAGTCAAAAGAAAGTGGGAGGAAAACGGTGATAAGAATCACCAATATAACAACAACAGCAATTACAATAATAATCGCAACAATTATCCCAACAATCGCAACATCAATCGCAACTACAACAAACGGCCCAACAACAACAACAATAACAACAACAACAACAACAACAACAACAACAACAGCAACTACAACAATCATCCCAACAACAATAATAACCGCAACAACAACAACAATCAGAAGCAGCTATGCCAAAGGTGTGAAAAGTATCACTCGGGGTTCTGCACCAAATTTTGCAATAAGTGTAAAAGAAATGGTCATAGCGCGGCGAAGTGTGAGGTCTACGGACCAGGGGTTAATAGAACGAAAGGAACAAATGGTGTCGGAATGAGTAATGGTGGAGCAAGTAGTGTCGGAGCAAGTTATGCCAATGTATTTTGTTATAAATGTGGAAAACCGGGCCACATTATTAGAAATTGCCCGAACCAGGAGAACACGAATGGACAAGGCCGCGGAAGAGTTTTCAATATTAATGCGGCAGAGGCACAGGAAGACCCAAAGCTTGTTACGGGTACGTTTCTTATTGACAATAAATCTGCTTACGTTTTATTTGATTCGGGTGCGGATAGAAGCTATATGAGTAGAGATTTTTGTGCTAAATTAAGTTGTCCATTGACGCCTTTGGATAGTAAATTTTTACTCGAATTAGCAAATGGTAAATTAATTTCAGCAGATAATATATGTCGAAATCGAGAAATTAAACTGGTTAGCGAAACATTTAAGATTGACTTGATACCAGTAGAGTTAGGGAGTTTTGATGTGATAATCGGTATGGACTGGTTGAAAGAAGTGAAAGCAGAGATCGTTTGTTACAAAAATGCAATTCGCATTATACGAGAAAAAGGAAAACCCTTAATGGTGTACGGAGAAAAGGGCAACACGAAGCTACATCTTATTAGTAATTTGAAGGCATAAAAACTAATAAGAAAAGGTTGCTATGATGTTCTAGCACACGTCGAGAAAGTACAAACTGAAGAAAAGAGCATCAATGATGTTCCCGTCGCAAAAGAATTTCCCGATGTATTTCCGAAAGAATTACCGGGATTACCCCCACATCGATCCGTTGAATTTCAAATAGATCTTGTACCAGGAGCTGCACCAATAGCTCGTGCTCCTTACAGACTCGCACCCAGCGAGATGAAAGAACTGCAAAGCCAATTACAAGAACTTTTAGAGCGTGGTTTCATTCGACCAAGCACATCACCGTGGGGAGCTCCTGTTTTGTTTGTCAAGAAGAAAGATGGTACATTCAGGTTGTGTATCGACTACCGAGAGTTGAACAAACTTACCATCAAGAACCGCTACCCACTACCGAGAATCGACGACTTATTTGATCAACTACAAGGCTCGTCTGTTTATTCAAAGATTGACTTACGTTCCGGGTATCATCAAATGCGGGTGAAAGAAGATGATATTCCAAAGACTGCTTTCAGAACACGTTACGGTCATTACGAGTTTATGGTCATGCCGTTTGGTTTAACTAATGCACCAGCTGTGTTCATGGACCTTATGAACCGAGTGTGTGGACCATACCTTGACAAGTTTGTCATTGTTTTCATTGATGACATACTTATTTACTCAAAGAATGACCAAGAACACGGTGAACATTTGAGAAAGGTGTTAGAAGTATTGAGGAAGGAAGAATTGTACGCTAAGTTTTCAAAGTGTGCATTTTGGTTGGAAGAAGTTCAATTCCTCGGTCACATAGTGAACAAAGAAGGTATTAAGGTGGATCCGGCAAAGATAGAAACTGTTGAAAAGTGGGAAACCCCGAAAACTCCGAAACACATACGCCAGTTTTTAGGACTAGCTGGTTACTACAGAAGGTTCATCCAAGACTTTTCTAGAATAGCAAAACCCTTGACTGCATTAACGCATAAAGGGAAGAAATTTGAATGGAATGATGAACAAGAGAAAGCGTTTCAGTTATTGAAGAAAAAGCTAACTACGGCACCTATATTGTCATTGCCTGAAGGGAATGATGATTTTGTGATTTATTGTGACGCATCAAAGCAAGGTCTCGGTTGTGTATTAATGCAACGAACGAAGGTGATTGCTTATGCGTCTAGACAATTGAAGATTCACGAACAAAATTATACGACGCATGATTTGGAATTAGGCGCGGTTGTTTTTGCATTAAAGACTTGGAGGCACTACTTATATGGGATTAAAAGTATTATATATACCGACCACAAAAGTCTTCAACACATATTTAATCAGAAACAACTGAATATGAGGCAGCGTAGGTGGATTGAATTGTTGAATGATTACGACTTTGAGATTCGTTACCACCCGGGGAAGGCAAATGTGGTAGCCGATGCCTTGAGCAGGAAGGACAGAGAACCCATTCGAGTAAAATCTATGAATATAATGATTCATAATAACCTTACTACTCAAATAAAGGAGGCGCAACAAGGAGTTTTAAAAGAGGGAAATTTAAAGGATGAAATACCCAAGGGATCAGAGAAGCATCTTAATATTCGGGAAGACGGAACCCGGTATAGGGCTGAAAGGATTTGGGTACCAAAATTTGGAGATATGAGAGAAATGGTACTTAGAGAAGCTCATAAAACCAGATACTCAATACATCCTGGAACGGGGAAGATGTACAAGGATCTCAAGAAACATTTTTGGTGGCCGGGTATGAAAGCCGATGTTGCTAAATATGTAGGAGAATGTTTGACGTGTTCTAAGGTCAAAGCTGAGCATCAGAAACCATCAGGTCTACTTCAACAACCCGAAATCCCGGAATGGAAATGGGAAAACATTACCATGGATTTCATCACTAAATTGCCAAGGACTGCAAGTGGTTTTGATACTATTTGGGTAATAGTTGATCGTCTCACCAAATCAGCACACTTCCTGCCAATAAGAGAAGATGACAAGATGGAGAAGTTAGCACGACTGTATTTGAAGGAAGTCATCTCCAGACATGGAATACCAATCTCTATTATCTCTGATAGGGATGGTAGATTTATTTCAAGATTTTGGCAGACATTACAGCAAGCATTAGGAACTCGTCTAGACATGAGTACTGCCTATCATCCATAAACTGATGGGCAGAGTGAAAGGACGATACAAACGCTTGAAGAAATGCTACGAGCATGTGTTATTGATTTCGGAAACAGTTGGGATCGACATCTACCGTTAGCAGAATTTTCCTACAACAACAGCTACCATTCAAGCATTGAGATGGCGCCGTTTGAAGCACTTTATGGTAGAAAGTGCAGGTCTCCGATTTGTTGGAGTGAAGTGGAGAGATGGTCATGCTTAAAGTTGCACCTTGGAAAGGTGTTGTTCGATTTGGTAAACGAGGGAAATTAAATCCAAGGTATATTGGACCATTCAAGATTATTGATCGTGTCGGACCAGTAGCTTACCGACTTGAGTTACCTCAACAACTCGCGGCTGTACATAACACTTTCCACGTCTCGAATTTGAAGAAATGTTTTGCTAAAGAAGATTTCACTATTCCGTTAGATGAAATCCAAATCAACGAAAAACTTCAATTCATCGAAGAACCCGTCGAAATAATGGATCGTGAGGTTAAAAGACTTAAGCAAAACAAGATACCAATTGTTAAGGTTCGATGGAATACTCGTAGAGGACCCGAGTTCACCTGGGAGCGTGAAGATCAGATGAAGAAGAAATACCTGCATCTATTTCTAGAAGATTCGTCAACACCTTCAACTGTTTAAAATTTCAGGACGAAATATATTTAACGGGTAGGTACTGTAGTGACCCGAACTTTTCCATGTTTATATATATTAATCGAGATTGATATTTACATGATTAAATTTTTCCAACATGTTAAGCAATCGAACTTGTTAAGACTTGATTAATTGAAATATGTTTCATATAGACAATTGACCAACCAAGTTGACCGGTGATTCACGAACGTTAAAACTTGTAAAAACTATATGATGACATATATATGGATATATATATAGTTAACATGATACTATGATAAGTAAACATATCATTAAGTATATTAACAATGAACTACATATGTAAAAACAAGACTACTAACTTAATGATTTTTAAACGAGACATATATGTAACGATTATCGTTGTAAAGACATTTAATGTATATATATCATATTAAGAGATATTCATACATGATAATATCATGATAATATAATAATTTAAAATCTCATTTTATATTATAAACATTGGGTTAACAACATTTAACAAGATCGTTAACCTAAAGGTTTCAAAACAACACTTACATGTAACGACTAACGATGACTTAACGACTCAGTTAAAATGTATATACATGTAGTGTTTTAATATGTATTTATACACTTTTGAAAGACTTCAATACACTTATCAAAATACTTCTACTTAACAAAAATGCTTACAATTACATCCTCGTTCAGTTTCATCAACAATTCTACTCGTATGCACCCGTATTCGTACTCGTACAATACACAGCTTTTAGATGTATGTACTATTGGTATATACACTCCAATTATCAGCTCTTAGCAGCCCATGTGAGTCACCTAACACATGTGGGAACCATCATTTGGCAACTAGCATGAAATATCTCATAAAATTACAAAAATATGAGTAATCATTCATGACTTATTTACATGAAAACAAAATTACATATCCTTTATATCTAATCCATACACCAACGACTAAAAACACCTACAAACACTTTCATTCTTCAATTTTCTTCATCTAATTGATCTCTCTCAAGTTCTATCTTCAATTTCTAAGTGTTCTTCATATATTCTACAAGTTCTAGTTACATAAAATCAAGAATACTTTCAAGTTTGCTAGCTCACTTCCAATCTTGTAAGGTGATCATCCAACCTCAAGAAATCTTTGTTTCTTACAGTAGGTTATCATTCTAATACAAGGTAATAATCATATTCAAACTTTGGTTCAATTTCTATAACTATAACAATCTTATTTCAAGTGATGATCTTACTTGAACTTGTTTTCGTGTCATGATTCTGCTTCAAGAACTTCGAGCCATCCAAGGATCCGTTGAAGCTAGATCCATTTTTCACTTTTCCAGTAGGTTTATCCAAGGAACTTAAGGTAGTAATGATGTTCATAACATCATTCAATTCATACATATAAAGCTATCTTATTCGAAGGTTTAAACTTGTAATCACTAGAACATAGTTTAGTTAATTCAAAACTTGTTCGCAAACAAAAGTTAATCCTTCTAACTTGACTTTTAAAATCAACTAAACACATGTTCTATATCTATATGATATGCTAACTTAATGATTTAAAACCTGGAGACACGAAAAACACCGTAAAACCGGATTTACGCCGTCGTAGTAACACCGCGGGCTGTTTTGGGTTAGTTAATTAAAAACTATGATAAACTTTGATTTAAGAGTTGTTATTCTGAGAAAATGATTTTTATTATGAACATGAAACTATATCCAAAAATTATGGTTAAACTCAAAGTGGAAGTATGTTTTCTAAAATGGTCATCTAGACGTCGTTCTTTCGACTGAAATGACTACCTTTACAAAAACGACTTGTAACTTATTTTTCCGACTATAAACCTATACTTTTTCTGTTTAGATTCATAAAATAGAGTTCAATATGAAACCATAGCAATTTGATTCACTCAAAACGGATTTAAAATGAAGAAGTTATGGGTAAAACAAGATTGGATAATTTTTCTCATTTTAGCTACGTGAAAATTTGTAACAAATCTATTCCAACCATAACTTAATCAACTTGTATTGTATATTATGTAATCTTGAGATACCATAGACACGTATACAATGTTTCGACCTATCATGTCGACACATCTATATATATTTCAGAACAACCATAGACACTCTATATGTGAATGTTGGAGTTAGCTATACAGGGTTGAGGTTGATTCCAAAATATATATAGTTTGAGTTGTGATCAATACTGAGATACGTATACACTGGGTCGTGGATTGATTCAAGATAATATTTATCGATTTATTTCTGTACATCTAACTGTGGACAACTAGTTGTAGGTTACTAACGAGGACAGCTGACTTAATAAACTTAAAACATCAAAATATATTAAAAGTGTTGTAAATATATTTTGAACATACTTTGATATATATGTATATATTGTTATAGGTTCGTGAATCAACCAGTGGCCAAGTCTTACTTCCCGACGAAGTAAAAATCTGTGAAAGTGAGTTATAGTCCCACTTTTAAAATCTAATATTTTTGGGATGAGAATACATGCAGGTTTTATAAATGATTTACAAAATAGACACAAGTACGTGAAACTACATTCTATGGTTGAATTATCGAAATCGAATATGCCCCTTTTTATTAAGTCTGGTAATCTAAGAATTAGGGAACAGACACCCTAATTGACGCGAATCCTAAAGATAGATCTATTGGGCCTAACAAACCCCATCCAAAGTACCGGATGCTTTAGTACTTCGAAATTTATATCATATCCGAAGGGTGTCCCGGAATGATGGGGATATTCTTATATATGCATCTCGTTAATGTCGGTTACCAGGTGTTCACCATATGAATGATTTTTATCTCTATGTATGGGGTGTGTATTGAAATATGAAATCTTGTGGTCTATTATTATGATTTGATATATATAGGTTAAACCTATAACTCACCAACATTTTTGTTGACGTTTTAAGCATGTTTATTCTCAGGTGATTATTAAGATCTTCCGCTGTCGCATACTTAAATAAGGACGAGATTTGGTGTAACGACCCTGGTTTTTCCAACGTTATTTATTAATAATTATTATTATTAATACGCTTGATTAAACGAATGTATGTTATTACATTTACATGTTGCTTTGATTGCCGGTACTTGAACTTTAAATGCCCGAAACGTCTTTGTGACACCCGGAACTTGCACGAATAATATTTTAAGATATTATTTACATTCATGATTAATTTTATTAATCATTTTAATTAACTAAGGTGATAGATTAATTACTTGGGCTTTATTTGGTTTAACTAGAGATTTATTGAACTTGGGCTTTAATTAATGAAATGGACTCATGACTTGGGTTTCCAAGCCCACCCTACTATTATTAGTGGACCTTTAGCCCACTCTTACAAGTGTAAGTATGATACTTGAACTTAAACTAGTTGGTTACATAGAATTGGAATCTAGTTGCATGTAATCCCCATGTAATCACCCACTTTAACCACCTTTTGTAAGCCTTACCATGCATGGACCAACAAACAACTCCCTTCCCCCTCTTACCCCCCTAAACCGTCGGCTAGTATGCCCATATGGGGTGTTTTGGTTTCCATTTTTCATTCACAACTTACTTGCATTTTTCCCTCTCAAATACACACACACAAACTTGCTTCATTCTCTCTCAAATTCTCTCTTGTTCTTGTAAGTTAACTTGAAGTTTTTCTTCTTCTTTTTCCTTGTGAAAACCGTGGCCTTCATCATCAAAATCATCATCATCTTTTGTTGTTTGTTACTTAATCTTGTTGTAGTTTAATTACTTGTAGATTACTAAGTTGTTTACTTACTTACTTACTTGTCTTTCTTTACATGTTTCAAGAATCAACTCTTTAGTTTGATTCTTCACTTATATCTTGTATTTATCAAGAACATCCAAGAACATAATCTATCTAGTTATGTTCTACATATTTTGTTTCAAAAGATTTAAAGTTTATAATCTTTATAATTGTTACTTGTGTTCTTGTTTGTTGTATGTTACTAGAATACCACCTTCATGGTTGGTTTAGGCTTATCATTCATTTTCTTTATTTCTTATTGTTAGTTGCTTACTACACATTTGAACAAGGACATGAAACCAACAAGAGCTTACACTTTGGTGCAAGTATCATGGATCCAACACTTGGTTGTGATCTTTCTTAGTGTTCATGAACTTGTTCATAAACTTACATGTAACCTTGGTCATGATTACTAGTTAATCTTGATCTTATATTTCTTGGATCTAACTTGTTAGTTCAAGAACAACACTTTAAACTCTCTAACTTGTGTTGATTTGACTTAAGAACTATAGATCTAAACTTTTGAGTCTTGAATCTTCAAGATCTAATTAAGAACTATGTTCTACAAGCTAAAGATCTTGCTTACTTAAGTTCAATTCAAGTTTGTAACTTATTATTGTTTTAAAAGTTCATGTGTGTGCTAGATCTAAGACTTTGACGAAACCTTGGTTCATCAAACATTATACAACTCTTAAGTGAGTTGATCTACATGTCTTAGACTCACACTTGTGTTGCTAGTGTCAAAACTTAGTTAGAATTACTTTCATTGTTCATGTGTGTGTGGATCTAGGACTTGATGTAACCTTGGTTCATCAAATTCATGTCTTAGACTTGCACTAAGGTTATGATGGACAAATCTTGGTTAAGATGATGTATACACATCCATGAGTTGTGCACTTGAAGCTAGACGCATCAAGGATGAGAACCATGATGAGCATCCAACACCAAGATCACCGGAACCCTTGAAAACCCACTGCATTCTGTCCAAAAGTTTCTGACCTACTGCTTCTGGAACAGACCAGTAGACCTGGGCTGTTCTAACCTTGATTTTTAGATAGAACTTTTCGAGTAGATAACTTTTCATATAGGACTCGTCTTAATCCGAGTTACGGTTTAGGATTTATGGCCCTCCGATCGTTACCATGTCCTTTAACGTTGAGCAGAAATTTCTGACCTACTCGCACTTAGACCATCGCCACGGTCAAACCAAGATGAGTTTGCTTCTGTAAATTTTACCACACTTAAGGGACTCATAGACGGAGCCATGACCACTGGTCTCACCTTAATTCAGTAAGGGTAGAGGCCGTGGTGACTGACCGAAGTCAGCCTTTGTTTTAAACGACTTTCATAAACGAGTCTTACTTGTTACCTTTTGTTTAATGATGATTGATGATGACCCTTATGACCTTAATTACGTACTTGTAAACCTTTTGAGATGAATTATTGACTTAGTGCTATTTGACTTAGGTTGAGGACGTTTGGACCGTTACTTGCACACCACTTTCCGACTACTACCTTACCATTACTACTAATCATTGTGAGTTATAGCATTCCCTTTTTACTTTAACTTATTTTGGGAACTGAGAATACATGCGGATTTTATGTTTTACATACTAGGCACGAGTACTTAAACTTATATATGTGTGGGTTATATAACGGCAGAAATATTCCCTTTAGCTCGGTAACGTTTAATCATTGGTTTTTAAACCATGAACGCGAATCTTAGATATGGATCCATAGGGTTTGACATCCCCACTCGGGCTAGTAGCGCTAGCATTTAACGAGTGTTTAATACTTTGAGGTTATACGCACTTGCCAAGTGCACTTTAAGGGGGTACATTAAACGTTAAGTTAGTTACCGGGTGCCCACGGTTAAGCATATACTTTTACATACTTTTGAAACGCTCGTTGTAGCACTGAAATCTCGTGGCCTACTTACATTACTGTTATACTTAAACTATAGCTCACCAACCTTTGCGTTGACCTTTTTAAGCATGTATTTTCTCAGGTGCTTGAAGTCGCTTCCGCTATCTTACTAGTCGTGCTGTAGAACCCGCTGCCTAGAGTTGTTATCGCATGACTACTTATGTTGCATTCAAACTTTTTACTTATGAACTTATGTTATGTAACGACCATTATGGTCACCTACACTTATTTAATGCTTCTACTTAGCGAAGCATACTTTTGATTTGTAAAACAATTGACGTATGTTATGACGTCACTTTTATTTATGAATGTAAACTCTGTTTTGAAAACGCATATAGTACTTAACCTTGTAATGATCCTGTTGTTGATGGTCCGTACATGATGATTTAGTACGGGGTGTCACATTTGGTATCAGAGCATTGGTTGTAGGGAATTAGGATGAATTAGTGAGTCTAAGACCGACCCGAGTAGGATTCACTAATAGGGCTAATCTACAACTTGTTAGTTTACTTGTTTCCGCTGAACTTACTGCATGCTGCTACTTACTGTTACTGCTATATGCCGTATGCTACTACGTGATTTCACTACTGCATGCTATTACTTGCTTTCGATTGCATGCTAGTTTCGTACGATTACTGATATTGCCATGCTACTTATTGTTATACATGATTTAAACTGTTGGCCTATTATTTGCTTGCTTTATGACATACTGACATGGAAAATTTATTTTTCCTTGTTCAGATGTCGGACGTTCCACCTACTGACATCCCGAGCGGCTCAGGCCCCGTTGTTCCACCCACTGCTGCACCTGTTGCTGCTGCTGCTGCTGCCGACATTCCGGCCCCGACACCCACTGGCGACCCCGGCGCCTCTAGTTCTGGAGCTAGCTCTAGTGTGCCTATCCCGGCGTCTTCTTCCAGACCCCCGAGGCAACTGGCTCGCATTGGTGGCATGGAGATCCCCGCGGAGTTCGGGGAAGGTCCCTTCCGAAATCACTGGCGCACACCTTGCCGACGCACTGCCGACGGCCGCTTAGCCGTGATTACGCCAGGCCGACACCGACAGATGTTGGCCGCTTTCGAATATGTTGAGCCACCCGCGCCACCACCGCATGATTCAGACGACGGTTCTTCCACCGATGCTTCTTCAGACGACACCTCATCTGACGACTCCAGTGATGAGGAGGATCCCGCTGACCGACCGATTCAGGCACCTTCTACCCCGCCGAAGAAGCGGTATCGCTTCGCTGGCATAATTCCTGGTCGTACTGTCACTGACGCTTATGGTCGGCGTCGTAGGATCACTGCTCGTAAATGGCTGGTGCCGTACCCCGCTGACCCACAGATATTACCGTCTCCACCCAGAGCCGGACCATCCACTTCAGCACCACCGGCTCCACCTGCACCGCCAGCACCACCTGCCCCATCATCTTCCTCTAATGAGGAAATGAGGCGGGAGATTGAGATTCTCCAGACTCGAGTTACTGAGCTCGAGGAGCAGTTGGCTCATGTTTTGGACATCTTGTACCCACCATCGCCGTAGGACTTTGTACTAGATCCTGTATTGTAATCTCTTTTGTAATTTCATATTTCACTTATGTAATGTACGAACTTATTGTAATGTATGAACTTATTATCATTAATGAATGGAATTTGTGTTGCTTACTTCTTGCGCAAGTGTTCTATTTACGTTATCATCTCATGGTTTTGTGGTACCTATATCTGCTTGCGTTATTTAATCAACATGTGTTGTGCTGTTTTCATGCTGGTTGTTATATAATGTACTATTATTATTTGCATAATGGATTTTGACTTGAGTCAAAATGTTTGTATAGAACATCATGGCCAACGGGAGATCTATCCCCACCGCGGCACAAATTGAGGAAATGATTAACGAGCGAGTCGCTGCTGCACTAGCTGAAAGACAACCCCAAGCTCCACCACCACCGCCTGTCAATCCACCTGTCGTCCGAGATGGGTGTACTTACAAGGAATTTCAAAACTGCAAGCCACACTACTTCAGTGACACTGAGGGACCCGTCGGTCTCACCAGATGGTTCGAAAAGTTGGAATCGGTATTCAGGGTTAGCAATTGTTCTGAGGCTAACAAAACGAAATTTGCATCTTGCACGCTGTCTGATGGCGCGCTCACATGGTGGAATACCATGGACCAAGCGAAAGGAATTGATGAGGCGTATGCTACGCCTTGGGAAGAATTTAAATGTGCTATGATCGAGGAATACTGTCCGAGAACCGAGATTCAAAAGATGGAAATCGAATTTATGCAATTGAAAACCGTAGGGAACGACCTTAACAGCTACAACCGTAGGTTTTTGGAATTGGCTCTTATGTGTCCAACCATGGTCACCCCCGAATTTAAGCGTTTGGAGAAATACTTCTCGGGACTTCCTAAGTCCATCAAGGGTAATGTTACCTCATCCAAACCACCAAGTGTTCCCGAAGCAATGCGCATGGCGCATACTCTCTTGAATCAAATCATCCTGGACGAGCCGGAGAAGGCTAAGTTTGAAACTGTTAATGGTGAAAAGAGGAAATGGGACAACAACCACAACAACAACAGGGGTAGGAACTATGATCAAAACCCGGCAAAACGACATGAAGGGTTCAGGCAAAACAACAACATGCACAACAACAACACCAACCCCAACAACAACAACCGCACCAATCCGAACTACAAAAGAACCTTACCACAATGCAATAGGTGCTACAAGCACCACACTGGGTATTGCAATGTTATATGTGAGAAGTGCCAACGATCTGGACATGTTGGCAAGGATTGCAAGGTTACCACTTTGAATGTGAAGCCAAACCACAACAACAATGGGCCTAAGAAGTGTTATGAATGTGGAAAGATGGGCCATTTCAGAAACGAGTGTCCTAACAAGCGTAAGGATGGCGGACCACCACGTGCTAGAGCCTTCAATGTTAATGCAAGGGACGCTCGCGACAACCCCGACTTGGTGACAGGTATATTCAAGATCAACAATCTTTTAGCTTCTGTCCTATTTGATACTGGTGCCGATAGGAGCTATGTGTGTAGACATTTTTGTGATAAGTTAGATTGGTCGTTAGTTCCTTTGAAGGAAAGTATGCTTGTCGAGGTCGCCAATGGAAAACTTGAAAAGGTTGACCATATTAGTCGTGGAGCTATTATCAACATAGCTGGTGCAGATTTCGAAATCGATTTGATACCTATCAAACTGGGAAGTTTTGACGTGATCGTCGGTATGGATTGGTTGAGCAAGATAAAGGCCGATGTTATCTGTGGAGATAAAGCACTTCGCATACCACAAGGAGATGGCGAACCACTGGTTATCTATGGAGAGAGATGTACCTCGAAGTTGAACCTCATTAGTTGCGTGAAAGCGCAAAAGATTATGAAGAAGGGACGCTTTGCTGTCCTAGCACATGTGAAAGCGGTAGAAACTGAGATGAAGAACGTGAACGACGTTCGAATTGTGAACGAATTTTCTGATGTCTTCCCAGAGGAATTGCCTGGATTACCGCCGCAGAGAGCAGTAGAGTTTCAGATTGACTTAGTGCCAGGAGCTGCACCTGTAGCTCGCGCACCTTATAGACTCGCACCTTCCGAAATGCAAGAATTACAGAGTCAACTACAAGAACTATTAGATCGAGGGTTTATCCAACCAAGCTTCTCGCCTTGGGGCGCACCTGTGTTGTTTGTAAAGAAGAAGGATGGATCCTTCCGTATGTGTATCGACTACCGTGAACTCAACAAATTGACTATCAAGAATCGATATCCTCTTCCACGAATTGATGATCTTTTTGATCAACTACAAGGATCGAGCATTTATTCAAAGATCGATTTGCGATCCGGATATCACCAGCTGAGGGTGAAGGAAAGTGACGTGATAAAAACTGCATTCAGGACCCGTTATGGTCATTATGAGTTCCTCGTGATGCCATTCGGTTTGACAAATGCACCTGCCGTGTTCATGGATCTCATGAATCGTGTCTGCAAGCCTTACTTGGATAAGTTTGTTATCGTCTTCATAGATGATATCCTCATCTACTCTAAGAGCGAAGAAGAACATGAGCAACACCTTCGGCTAGTGCTTGAACTCTTAAGACAAGAGCAACTTTACGCCAAATTCTCCAAGTGCGAATTTTGGTTGAAGGAAGTACAGTTTTTGGGTCATGTTGTGAGCGACCAGGGTATCAAAGTTGATCCCGCCAAGATTGAAGCCATCAGCAAGTGGGAGACCCCCACTACTCCAACGCATATTCGCCAATTTCTAGGTCTCGCCGGTTATTATCGAAGGTTTATCGAAGGATTTTCTCTGATTGCGCGTCCTTTGACCGCACTGACTCACAAGGGCAAGAAGTTCATTTGGGAACCCACACACGAATCAGCATTTCAAACTTTGAAGAAGAAGTTAACCTCCGCACCTATCCTATCACTTCCTGAAGGCAGTGACGACTTTGTTGTTTATTGCGATGCATCGAAGAGTGGTTTTGGTTGTGTATTGATGCAACGATCAAAGGTTATTGCCTATGCCTCCCGCCAATTGAAGATTCACGAGCGGAACTACACTACACATGATCTTGAACTTGGAGCCGTTGTCTTTGCACTCAAATTGTGGAGACATTATTTGTATGGAACTAAGAGCACTATCTTCACCGATCACAAGAGCCTCCAGCACATCTTCGATCAGAAGCAATTGAATATGAGACAGCGTCGATGGATCGAGACGCTCAACGACTACGATTGTGAACTCCGTTATCACCCTGGCAAGGCCAATGTTGTAGCTGACGCTTTAAGCCGAAAGGAGAGGACGGCACCTCTCCGTGTTAGGGCTCTGAACATCACCATCCACTCGAACCTCAACAACCAGATCAGAGTAGCCCAAGTTGAGGCTCTCAAGGAGGAGAACATATCTCACGAGCATTTGAACATACTTGTCTCTCGATTCGAGGTTAGAGAGTCTGGACTCCGATGTTATGCCGGAAGAATTTGGGTACCTTATTATGGAGATCTACGAAGCCTGATACTTGATGAAGCACACAAATCAAGATATTCGATTCACCCCGGTGCAGGTAAGATGTACCACGACCTTAAAGAACAGTATTGGTGGCCGAATCTTAAGAAGGACGTTGCGACTTATGTTGGTAAGTGTTTGACTTGCTCGAAGGTTAAATCCGAGCATCAGAGACCTTCTGGGTTACTTCAACAGCCGGAAATCCCACAATGGAAGTGGGAAAGGATCACAATGGATTTCATTACTAAGCTGCCGAAGACGGTGGGCGGATGCGATACTATTTGGGTTATTGTTGATCGCCTCACCAAATCTGCACACTTCCTAGCGATGAAGGAAACTGATACAATGGAAAGACTTGCTCAGCTGTACATCAAAGAGGTTGTATCTCGTCATGGTGTACCTTTATCAATCATCTCCGATCGCGATCCCCGTTTTGCTTCCAGATTTTGGCGTTCTTTGCAAGAAGCCATGGGAACTCGTCTTGACATGAGTACTGCTTATCATCCTCAGACTGACGGGCAAAGTGAACGAACGATTCAGACCTTGGAGGACATGCTGCGTGCATGTGTCATTGATTTTGGAAAGGCCTGGGAAAGGCATTTTCCACTCGCCGAATTCTCGTACAACAACAGTTATCACTCAAGCATTAATGCTGCACCTTTTGAAGCATTGTATGGTCGTAAGTGCCGATCTCCTATTTGTTGGGCCGAAGTAGGCGAAAAGCAAATCACCGGACCCGAGGTAGTTCACGAAACCACGGAGAAGATTGCTCAGATCCAAGCTAGACTTAAGACTGCCCGTGATCGCCAAAAGAGCTATGCCGATCTTAAACGGAAAGACTTTGAATTTAATGTTGGTGATCGTGTAATGTTGAAGGTTGCACCTTGGAAAGGTGTGATCCGTTTTGGAAAACGTGGAAAGTTGAACCCACGATACATTGGTCCTTTCGAAATCTTGGAACGTGTTGGACCAGTTGCTTACCGTTTGGATCTACCAGCACAATTGAGCTCAGTTCATCCTACCTTCCATGTGTCAAACTTGAAGAAGTGTCTTGCTGCACCCGAACTCATCATACCTTTGGAAGAACTTACTATTGATGACAAACTCCACTTTGTGGAGGAACCTGTTGAGATTATGGATCGTGAGATCAAAACTTTGAAACGCAACAAGATTCCGATTA
The DNA here is from genome assembly GCF_046630445.1 of Rutidosis leptorrhynchoides. NCBI lineage: Eukaryota > Viridiplantae > Streptophyta > Magnoliopsida > Asterales > Asteraceae > Rutidosis > Rutidosis leptorrhynchoides. Next base: position 166,036,577 of record NC_092340.1, read on the forward strand.
TACGAGTACGATGGAATGCCAAACGAGGACCTGAATTTACTTGGGAACGAGAGGATCAAATGATGCGGAAATATCCTCATCTTTTCCCGACTCCTCCATCTACTTCAGCTTAAATTTCGGGACGAAATTTTCTTTAACAGGTGGGTAATGTAACGACCCTGGTTTTTCCAACGTTATTTATTAATAATTATTATTATTAATACGCTTGATTAAACGAATGTATGTTATTACATTTACATGTTGCTTTGATTGCCCGTACTTGAACTTTAAATGCCCGAAACGTCTTTGTGACACCCGGAACTTGCACGAATAATATTTTAAGATATTATTTACATTCATGATTAATTTTATTAATCATTTTAATTAACTAAGGTGATAGATTAATTACTTGGGCTTTATTTGGTTTAACTAGAGATTTATTGAACTTGGGCTTTAATTAATGAAATGGACTCATGACTTGGGTTTCCAAGCCCACCCTACTATTATTAGTGGACCTTTAGCCCACTCTTACAAGTGTAAGTATGATACTTGAACTTAAACTAGTTGGTTACATAGAATTGGAATCTAGTTGCATGTAATCCCCATGTAATCACCCACTTTAACCACCTTTTGTAAGCCTTACCATGCATGGACCAACAAACAACTCCCTTCCCCCTCTTACCCCCCTAAACCGTCGGCTAGTATGCCCATATGGGGTGTTTTGGTTTCCATTTTTCATTCACAACTTACTTGCATTTTTCCCTCTCAAATACACACACACAAACTTGCTTCATTCTCTCTCAAATTCTCTCTTGTTCTTGTAAGTTAACTTGAAGTTTTTCTTCTTCTTTTTCCTTGTGAAAACCGTGGCCTTCATCATCAAAATCATCATCATCTTTTGTTGTTTGTTACTTAATCTTGTTGTAGTTTAATTACTTGTAGATTACTAAGTTGTTTACTTACTTACTTACTTGTCTTTCTTTACATGTTTCAAGAATCAACTCTTTAGTTTGATTCTTCACTTATATCTTGTATTTATCAAGAACATCCAAGAACATAATCTATCTAGTTATGTTCTACATATTTTGTTTCAAAAGATTTAAAGTTTATAATCTTTATAATTGTTACTTGTGTTCTTGTTTGTTGTATGTTACTAGAATACCACCTTCATGGTTGGTTTAGGCTTATCATTCATTTTCTTTATTTCTTATTGTTAGTTGCTTACTACACATTTGAACAAGGACATGAAACCAACAAGAGCTTACACTTTGGTGCAAGTATCATGGATCCAACACTTGGTTGTGATCTTTCTTAGTGTTCATGAACTTGTTCATAAACTTACATGTAACCTTGGTCATGATTACTAGTTAATCTTGATCTTATATTTCTTGGATCTAACTTGTTAGTTCAAGAACAACACTTTAAACTCTCTAACTTGTGTTGATTTGACTTAAGAACTATAGATCTAAACTTTTGAGTCTTGAATCTTCAAGATCTAATTAAGAACTATGTTCTACAAGCTAAAGATCTTGCTTACTTAAGTTCAATTCAAGTTTGTAACTTATTATTGTTTTAAAAGTTCATGTGTGTGCTAGATCTAAGACTTTGACGAAACCTTGGTTCATCAAACATTATACAACTCTTAAGTGAGTTGATCTACATGTCTTAGACTCACACTTGTGTTGCTAGTGTCAAAACTTAGTTAGAATTACTTTCATTGTTCATGTGTGTGTGGATCTAGGACTTGATGTAACCTTGGTTCATCAAATTCATGTCTTAGACTTGCACTAAGGTTATGATGGACAAATCTTGGTTAAGATGATGTATACACATCCATGAGTTGTGCACTTGAAGCTAGACGCATCAAGGATGAGAACCATGATGAGCATCCAACACCAAGATCACCGGAACCCTTGAAAACCCACTGCATTCTGTCCAAAAGTTTCTGACCTACTGCTTCTGGAACAGACCAGTAGACCTGGGCTGTTCTAACCTTGATTTTTAGATAGAACTTTTCGAGTAGATAACTTTTCATATAGGACTCGTCTTAATCCGAGTTACGGTTTAGGATTTATGGCCCTCCGATCGTTACCATGTCCTTTAACGTTGAGCAGAAATTTCTGACCTACTCGCACTTAGACCATCGCCACGGTCAAACCAAGACGAGTTTGCTTCTGTAAATTTTATCACACTTAAGGGACTCATAGACGGAGCCATGACCACTGGTCTCACCTTAATTCAGTAAGGGTAGAGGCCGTGGTGACTGACCGAAGTCAGCCTTTGTTTTAAACGACTTTCATAAACGAGTCTTACTTGTTACCTTTTGTTTAATGATGATTGATGATGACCCTTATGACCTTAATTACGTACTTGTAAACCTTTTGAGACGACTTATTGACTTAGTGCTATTTGACTTAGGTTGAGGACGTTTGGACCGTTACTTGCACACCACTTTCCGACTACTACCTTACCATTACTACTAATCATTGTGAGTTATAGCATTCCCTTTTTACTTTAACTTATTTTGGGAACTGAGAATACATGCGGATTTTATGTTTTACATACTAGGCACGAGTACTTAAACTTATATATGTGTGGGTTATATAACGGCAGAAATATTCCCTTTAGCTCGGTAACGTTTAATCATTGGTTTTTAAACCATGAACGCGAATCTTAGATATGGATCCATAGGGTTTGACATCCCCACTCGGGCTAGTAGCGCTAGCATTTAACGAGTGTTTAATACTTCGAGGTTATACGCACTTGCCAAGTGCACTTTAAGGGGGTACATTAAACGTTAAGTTAGTTACCGGGTGCCCACGGTTAAGCATATACTTTTACATACTTTTGAAACGCTCGTTGTAGCACTGAAATCTCGTGGCCTACTTACATTACTGTTATACTTAAACTATAGCTCACCAACCTTTGCGTTGACCTTTTTAAGCATGTATTTTCTCAGGTGCTTGAAGTCGCTTCCGCTATCTTACTAGTCGTGCTGTAGAACCCACTGCCTAGAGTTGTTATCGCATGACTACTTATGTTGCATTCAAACTTTTTACTTATGAACTTATGTTATGTAACGACCATTATGGTCACGTACACTTATTTAATGCTTCTACTTAGCGAAGCATACTTTTGATTTGTAAAACAATTGACGTATGTTATGACGTCACTTTTATTTATGAATGTAAACTCTGTTTTGAAAACGCATATAGTACTTAACCTTGTAATGATCCTGTTGTTGATGGTCCGTACATGATGATTTAGTACGGGGTGTCACATTTGGAGTCCATGCTTGTATGATATTGTATAAAAACTGCATTCAAGAAACTTATTTTGTTGTAACATATTTGTATTGTAAACCATTATGTAATGGTCGTGTGTAAACAGGATATTTTAGATTATCATTATTTGATAATCTACGTAAAGCTTTTTAAACCTTTATTGATGAAATAAAGGTTATGGTTTGTTTTAAAATGAATGCAGTCTTTGAAAAACGTCTCATATAGAGGTCAAAACCTCGCAACGAAATCAATTAATATGGAACGTTTTTAATCAATAAGAACGGGACATTTCATAATCCATTACCGAGAACCGACAACTGATTACCACATGAAGATTGGCCGAACTACACGAGCCTTAGTAATCCGCAACCACACGAGACTACTATCTTCATTACCACAATAACATCGAGGTTGGCCGAACTAAACGAGCCTTAGTAAATCCGCAAACACACGAGATCACCACCTCAATAAGATGACTGAACTACACGCGTCACCGTGAATCCGAACTACACGAGACTCACTTCCGATAAGATGATCGAACTACACGCGTCATCGTGAAATTGACCTACACGAGACTCACTTCTCAACATCAAAACCCTTCGCCAATGGGGTTATATCAACCACATCACAACCACGTGTGATAATGTACACACAAAACGTGTACCTCGCCAAAGGTGGTCAACCAAAATGCACAACCTTGCCAATTGGACCTATACACAAGTCCATCAAATCCATCTATATGTGAAGTGAGCTCTATAACCGAGAACCACTTCACTCGACCCGCACCTATCCTACACATACATATGCACATAGGATATTAACACTCACCTTGTCGCCTTGATGAATGTCTCCGAATAATCTACAACACGCCGATGGGATGTACCTATTCCATTATCACAAACACAAAAACACAACTAGGGTGGATTTACAAACCAACCCAATTTACACTTAGTGCAATTTCGACCCAAATGCACTTCCAAGCACCAACCGCGCCCAAACTAACCAATATTCACTAACACGAGTGAAAATGGTCCTAACACACCAATTAAACCCGAACACAAGCGTTAAACACGTGTCATACCCATTTTGACACCAAAACCCTAATTTTAACCCATTTCAAAATTAGTTAACCAAACACACCCAAAAGTGTTCCAACACTTCCATAATCACTAAACCTAGTGATTAAACTCAAGATCAAAGCCTAATCAAGGCCAAATCGTCAACCAACCCAAAACCCGCCACGTGACAAGAATAACTAGTCACCATGAACCCACTTCATTATCTAAAAGGGTTTTACAACAAACTAGCTCAAAACCCTAACTTGAATATCAAATCTAACAAATGAAATTCGGAGTTTGAGCTTACCAATACCACCACAACGTAGCTAGAAGCGAGATGAATAACTTTAGAACCCGAGCTTTGGCGAGAATCCGCCTCCTTTCTCTCCAAATCAAGCTCTCTCTCTAAACCTTACTCTATCACTAGATATGGATGAGAGTGTTTGTGAGGATGAAACGTGATCCACAAATGGCCAATGGATCAGTTTTGAGGGCTCCAAACCGACACCCAAGTGAATTGCCCAAAATGCCCTTTTAACTCAAAATAGCACAGCTGGCCCATCAGTTATGTTGGACGGCGTCCCATATTCTAGACGGCGTCCCACTCTTCATTACTGGACGGCGTCCCAAAACTTGGACGACGTCCCATTCTACTGAAACAGAAACAGAGTCTTACAACTCTCCCCCACTTAAACATGATCGCGTCCTCGCATTTTGCGCCACTTAACAGAACGAACTTCACTCAATGGTCCCCAACATAAGTCCCAATCCGACTTTCCTAGGCAACTCTTCCTAATGAATCACCTTTTAACAACAAAAATCGTCGCTCGCGATTTATCAAATCACAATCCGAGCACTAAAACCATGCTCAATCCCTCACATGGGGAAAGACTCAACCAATCTCGAACCGAGATATCAATCCCTAGCATACCCTACCAAGTACATCGCTAGTAACAACCGCACATCCAAAATAAAGTCAACCATCTAAACCGACGAAGACCGAAAAGAAGCGAATCCTTACGGATAACACTTACCATTTAACATCCTTTGTAGTGCGTAACACGACCGATACGCAACTACCATAACATCATAACAAACGGCTAAAATCGGTAGCGCCCAAAACGACTATGGCAACGCTAATCCAAAGGTGTACAAAATCGTCCCTTGTCACACCAGTAACAACATGTGAGCGAAACACGGCTATCGCATCACTAATCATACAACATGGTCCTCGCGACCCCACCATCGGTGTATAAAACAACCGATAGTTCACACAACATGGTCCTTACGACCCCACCATTGGTGTATAAAACAACCAATAGATCAAACATCATCTTCCTTACGACCCCACCATTGGTGTATAAAACAACCAATAGATCAAACATCATGGTCCTTACGACCCCACCATCGGTGTATAAAACAACCGATAGATCACACAACATGAAGGCTGGCCGAAAACTACACGCGCCTTAGTGAATCCACAACCACACGCGACTCACCACCTCCACCGCACAACAATCGGGATTGGCCGAACTACACGCGCTTTAGTGAATCCGAACTACACGAGAGTCACTATCCCAATAGAATGACCGCAACCACACGCGTTACTTGTGAATCCGAACTACACGAGACTCACTTCTCAATACAATGACCGAAACCACACGAGTCATTTGTGAATCCGAACTACACGCGACTCACTTACACAATACAATGACCGAAACCACACGAGTCATTTGTGAATCCGAACTACACGTGACACACTTCCACAAAAAGATGACCGAACTACACGTGTCATTGTGAAACCGTATCCACAAGAGATCCACTTCCCAAATCTCAACACAGGAATAGTACTCGAATTTCCCATAGGTGTTCATAACAACCGTTAGAGTACTTAACACGTCGTACACTAATCCCACGGGTGGCATCTTAACACGTCGATACTTCACCCTAGGTGGCGTCTTAACACGTCAACACTTCACCCCGAGTGGTGACTTAACACTTCGACACTTCACTCATCATTTTACTTGAGGTGGCATCTTAACACACTGATACTTCACCTCGAGTGGCTATTTAACACATCGGCACTTCACCCTTCATCTTACTTTGAGTGGCATCTTAGCACATCGATACTTCACTCCGGGTGGTGTCTTAACACATTGACACTTCACCCGTCATATTACTTTGAGTGGTGTCTTAGCATATCGACACTTCACTCGTCACGTGAAATGTATTGTCTTAGCACATCGACACTTCACATCTCATGCTACAAAAAATAAATAAATTATATACCTACGCATATAATTATTCCACTCACTTGGAAATCCTTGCACACGCATCATACGTACATGTACCCAATGCCATCACAATCAAGCAAGAACCACCTATATCGCACATAGGCACAACACAACAATTCTCTAGAACAGAATCCGACATGCACATCCCTTAACAGAGGGATCTCACTTGCTCGACAAACACGTCCATTATCTCTAAATGAGGTTCATCACATTACCACCTCGGTGATAATTTAAATCCAAAACCATAAGTACAATTTAACCGAAATTGTACTCTACCACAAATCGACCAAAACTAGGTCCCGACACAAATTCCGGATCTACTATGAACATCGTCCGAAATCTCACACTAAAACCTCCTCGTGTGGGAGTGTAACTCCCCCACTTGGAACCACGTTCCATAACCGCATCTTGTACAACTGTACAATGCTACCAAAGGTAGACTTTACTAACAATTGGGTTCACACGACCCAACACCACATCTTGCTCCAACCTTGAGCACACGAAGGATTTTAACCTATCCTTAAACACTTCTAACGAAAAGTGTAGCGCAAATTACACAAAATCTACTCTCACAATCATCCAATTGCTATAGTTCATCAACTTCCAACTAGTCACTCATGTACTTAAGGGTTTCTCTCTGGTACCCTAAGTACAATGTAACCGCAACACTATCAGAGTCGAACACCACACTAGTAGGTATGGAAGAGGCACCTAATGTCGCGTCATGTAAGCTCCATTACCAACCTACATCGAGATCCAAAACACTCGATCTCAAGGGTTCCAATCCACCCGACGAACCCTATGGTTCATTAACTTCAACACGAGAGCGAACACGCTCTAACAATCGAACACCAAAGCCCATTCCCTAAGCTTGGTAGAAACATTTCCCAAATACTAAGGAATGCTTGGTTACACCAAGTCTTACGCCCTTCGCCCAACAATCAAAGCATCACCATAGGGTACTACCATTAGGAACGTCACCCTTAACAATATAACATGCACAACACAATGCATTTAACAAACTTAAACTCTAACGGCACATAATAAATAATCAAAGGACATATTTATTAAAACGAAACGTACCTTAACGTCTCCTTGCCGTACCCGTCCCCGCTAACTCGGGACATTCTGACTTACGATGTCCTTCTTCTTGGCAATGGAAGCACACCATGCCATCACCCTTTGGTACCGAACATTCCCAAGACTTGTGACCCCTCACGCCACAATTGTAACACCTAGACGCACTAGAATCCGATATACCCGTCCGTGTACCACCCATGCTCACACTCGGACCCTTAGTCCTCTTACTTGGAGCACCATAAGAAACAACCCTTCTCTTACTTGAAGGTTCACTCATCTTCGATCGTGAATATGACTCGAAACCTCTAGCCACGGCGAATAATTCCGTAAACGATTTCGCGTAACCCCGGCTAATCTTATTCTTCAAGTCATCATTCAAGGTTCGATAGAAATCCTCCATCAACAAACGATCATTCCCTAAATACTCCGGGCAAAAACGAGCCTTCGCCATAAATGTCGCCTTGAGAGTATTCAAATCCATAGAACCCTATTGCAAATTTCGCAACTCATTACGCAACTCCGACAAGTCGGTTGAAGTCCGGAACTCCTCGAAGAATTCCCTCTTAAACTCGTCCCACGATAACACCATAAACGGTTCACCACCGACAAGATCTATCTTACCATCCAACCAATCCCTTGCCCTACCCCGCAACAAACTAGTAGCGAGTCTTGTCATCTTCTCAGGAGGGCATTCAATAGTACGAAAACACCCTTCGATATTCGAGATCCAAGTTGTGCTTATCAGAGGATCCAGTTTTCCGTCGTACCTCGGGGGTTTAGTCCTCATGAAGCTCTTAAGACAATGCTCCATTTCACCACTACTCCAAGATTCGAAATACTTCCTATCCATTTCTTCTCGAAACGCACTCATTTGCTCCGCAACGGTGGCCGCAACTCTAGCGTTAAACTCTAGATCGTTCGTCTCGATCCCGTTTCCCGTCGCCATTCTAGGGAATGCAAAAGCGATTAGATCACGAATGTATAAAGCACACACATGATACCGTCCCCATCTTGCTAAATAGTCGTATTTGCACCCGTAATAAGGTTTGCAAGTCCTTATTACGCACACACGCCATATCAACTCGTTAGTACAACGACCGCCTCTCTCGATGATATAAACAAACACAAACAAAATTCTACGCGATATAAACACACGCGAGAATTATTATCATAACACAATAATATATTAATAATATCCGCATTACTAATATAAACGTTAGTCCACCTACAAACAAGGCACTAACTATAACCTATTCCGACCCGTACTCCTACAAGTCCCGCAACAAATTAAGCACACACAAAAGTCTAAGTCTAAGCACCTATCTCAAGTTACCTAAATCCCGTAGACCATGCTATGATACCACTTGTAATGACCCAACCCGTTAATCCTTCCAAAAATGTGCCATAAAAAAAAAATTCTGGGACAGTCATCTGGACGGCGTCCAACTATCTCGACGGCGTCCAGCTCTGAAGGACTGGACGGCGTACAAATACTCTAAAATGTTCTGATCAGTTTTTCAAACACACGCGAGCGGAAAACTCGCTACCCGACACTTTTAACCAAAACACTTTCACAATATGATATAATAATTAAAACTAAGAGTTTTCCATAATAAGAACGAGTTTTACAACCCCGGGCCCACATCGACCCAAATTACCACCAAGTGACCATTTCGACCCATTTAGTTAAATTCAAAACATAGATCGAGCATGGGATTGGGGATACGCTACCCAATCCTAATCAAATCCAAAAGCAAGTCTTCTAAAGAAACTACGCAAGTCCACTAATCCCCGCGCTTACCCGAGCCACCGCATCCATACAATCTATAAAAATGTAAACAACAAGAGGGTAAGCTAACGCTTAGTGAGTGAGAATATACTACATACATATATATGCATAAAATGGACACGCCACACAAATAATCAAATACCGCATACCGGAGCATCCAAGCATAAAGGCAAACTAGTCTAAGCATACCGTACAACCACTAAGCATCAAGCTAATAACATCAACAAATATAAATTCACCAACGACGATGTGAACAACGCCAATGAGCTACACCCGGAGGGTTAGCTACATCACAACAATACATTAATATATACAACCATATATAAACATCCAAGGTTAACCCCTTAACCTAATACCGAGAACTGACAACCGATTACCACATGAAGATTGGCAGAACTACACGAGCCTTAGTAATCCGCAACCACACGAGACTACTATCTTCATTACCACAACAACATCGAGTTGACTGAACTACACGAGCCTTAGTAAATCTGCAAACACACGAGATCACTACCTCGATAAGATAACCGAACTACATGCGTCAACGTGAATCTGAACTACACGAGACTCACTTCCGATAAGATGACCGAACTACATGCGTCATCGTGAATCCGAACTACACGAGACTCACTTCTCAACATCAAAACCCTTCGGCAATGGGGTTATATCAACCACATCACAACCACGTGTGATAATGTACACACAAAACGTGTACCTCGCCAAAGGTGGTCAACCAAAATGCACAACCGTGCCAATTGGACCTATACACAAGTCCATCAAATCCATCTATATGTGAAGTGAACTCTATAATCGAGAACCACTTCACCCGACCCGCACCCATACTAAACATATATATGCACATAGGATATTAACACTCACCTTGTCGCCTTGATGAATGCCTCAAAATAATCCGCAACACGCTGATGGGACGTACCTATTCCATTATCACAAACACAATAACACAACTAGGGTGGATTTACAAACCAACCCAATTTACACTTAGTGCAATTTCGACCTAAATGCACTTCCAAGCACCAATCGCGCCCAAACTAACCAATATTAACTAACACGAGTGAAAATTGTCCTAACACACCAATTAAACTCGAACACAAGCATTAAACACGTGTCATACCCATTTTGACACCAAAACCCTAATTTTGACCCATTTCAAAATTAGTTAACCAAACACACCCAAAAGTGTTCCAACACTTCCATAATCACTAAACCTAGTGATTAAACTCAAGATCAAAGCCTAATCAAGGCCAAATCGTCAACCAACCCAAAACCCGCCAAGTGACAAGAATAACTAGTCACCATGAACCCACTTCATCATCTAAAAGGGTTTTACAACAAACTAGCTCAAAACCCTAACTTGAATATCAAATCTAACAAATGAAATTCGGAGTTTGAGCTTACCAATACCACCACAACGTAGCTAGGAGTGAGATGAACAACTTTAGAACCCGAGCTTTGGCGAGAATCCGCCTCCTTCCTCTCCAAATCAAGCTCTCTCTCTCTCTCTCTAAACCTTACTCTATCACTAGATATGGATGAGAGTGTTTGTGAGGATGAAACGTGATCCACAAATGGCCAATGGATCAGTTTTGAGGGCTCCAAACCGATACCCATGTGAATTGCCCAAAATGCCCTTTTAACTCAAAATAGCACAGTTGGCCCGTCAGTTACGTTGGACGGCGTCCCATATTCTGGACGGCGTCCCACTCTTCATTACTGGACAGCGTCCCAAAGTTGGACGTCATCCCAAAACTTGGACGGCGTCCCATTCTACTGAAACAGAAACAGAATCTTACATTTGTACTAGGTATAGGTATTCTATGTAATTAGAATATCATTCGATATCCGTAAATCATTTTATATTGAAAAAAACCCTTTACTCAATCGTACGAAATGGAACTCGCCACTAGTTCAAATCCCTCGAATTTCAACAGCTATTCCGACATGGATGTTCACCTAAACTCTGGAAGCAGCGTCACCAGAATGAATCAACCAATCAGCCATCCTCAATTCATCTGATGGGTTCGTAGTCGACTTAATCAATGGAGACGCGAAGGAGGCGATCCCTCCCACCAAGCAAATTTACCTCTTGGCGATGAACCAAAAGCACTCTCATTTCTGGAGTATCTCGCCACGACTATATCACAAGTCAGATTCTAAACCATATTCATTCTCTCGTTCCTACCGACAATCATCCCGGAGTAATAGAAGAAGTCAAAGAGCTTCGCGCTCGAATAATAGCTTTGAAAAATATGGTGCAAAACTTACAAGCTTCAGCAACATCACTGGCACCAACAGTACCACCATCATCAACATTAACAGTACCATCACCACCACCAACAGTAACATCCGCATCACACGTCTCAACATCACAATCTATACCTCGAACATTAACATCATACGCACCTTAGATACCAAGGAGTACCAACAACAATGAATGATGAAGTATTGATCCATAACTTCATTAATATTCTGCGAAGAATATGTGATTCCTAATAGTTAACGATGAAGTATTGATCCATAACTTCATTGAAGAAATATTCTGCGAAGATTATGTGGTTCCTAATAGTTTTAGAGATTACTTATTCTAGCTCAAACCGAAAAATCATATGAGTTTAATATCATATTAACTCATTAAATACATGCTTACATCCGAAGAAAATATATATGTATATATGTTTTCATAAAGATTGTAATTAAAAATTCTTTTGTACAGACTGTTAATGGTGAAAATATTTTAACGGGTAGGTAATACCCGAGGAATATTTAGATTTCACATTAATAAGTTACACTGTACATTCTTCAAATCTGATTCAACAGTCATTTACTATCCTACTTACATCCACAGATATACAAATCCATTCACCACAGAATAACCATTTTTATTCGATTTCATATTTGGATTTTGACTTGTCAGAATCCAACAAGTGGCATAATGAAGAAAACATTGGACAATTAAAATGAATTAAAATATTGATTATAACATATGAAACTAAACAATTCTTCAAGTCTGCCACTTGACTTCATCTTAAACCTCATTTGTATCTTGACGATTCTAATCTACGTTCAAACATTTCATAATTTTTGAAAACACCTCAATCGAAAGGATGAATCAACCGCACTTCATCTACGGAAGAAAAGATTGATGCATATAGTTATGCGCCTGAAAACACTCGAAACATGAGTAAATGTTTAAAACGTATCTGTGCTAACTCTTTAGGAGTTGTTATTACCAAAAAATAACTTTGCAATCCCTTTTCAAATTAGCCAATTTTGTCACAGCTCCTTCAAGTCAACTTCGACTTTTCATTCGAAACAACCTTATTATAACCTTGATATATATGTGTGCTCTTTTATTGTTATCGGAGAACCTTTTATATTCCACCACATCGCCAGCAGACGTACCAGTTACCTCGTTGCTCCTTGGCTTAAATCTCTCTGACAAATCACTATATTTATCTATTGAAGTCTTATCATGAACTCATCCGCACCTTGTAACGAGAATTGCCATAGCAATTACCAGAAATCAGTGTTTAATCATCTAAAAACACAATACTCTTGAAACCCCTCGGTTTGATAACCAATGATCCAGATCCGTTAAAATTGAAAATGCTGATGAAGCAGCATGTAGTAAATGGTCTTAATGGCCAAAAGTGATGATAAAAGAATGGAGTGTTGGGAACACTCGATAGAAAATTTGGTATAAAAAAACGGATTGAGCAAACCATGAAGGAGACCAAGGACAAATACAAGGACCAAACCCTATATTCAAAGAATCCAGGTAATTCTGGAACTGATGCAATCTTTAGAGAATATCTTGCTCCGTACTCATGTTAAATCTTGCGGAAAATTTTTCTTCATAAACCTTCGAACTTAGAAATTTCCAAAATATCATCATAAATATCTTCGATATTTCTGAAGATATTTTCATAAATATTTTCATCCGAAATTATCTATCTCCTCGTGCTATCTATGTTACATCCTAAAAGACACTATTTTAGTTTCTATCCTTCTATAAATTTGAGTTTAAATTATGAATGATTGCTGGAGAAGTGTTGAAAATTGAAGCATGATTTAGTATAATATAATGACGTTTGGCCAACGTGATTATATTACAGTAAGTCATGCTGAATTTCTAATGAAACATGATGATTCACAGATTATACCATCATCATGTGTCATGTTACACGACTCGTTCATTCTATTTCACCTCTGAACATATCAAGAAAAATATATTCTTGATAGTTCCATCCTTAGTGATTCTGGTAATATAACAACTCAAATCGTGAGATTTTGTTTTCTCCTGCTTAGAACGTTATGATCAATCAAAACTCTATATCTATGTATTCTGGACCATTATTCGCCTGACTTGAAGTCAGGAAGAGAAAAACAACAGCATGGAGCTCCGAAACATAACAAGAAATATAAAGCCGATCACAAACACAGAAATTACAAACCGTGTATATCAATACGTATAGCAAGATAAAGACACGGGAGAATTAGAAATACTATAACCTCAAGGTAATAGTAGAAGTGAATAGAATCCTCCGGTGGGAGTTGGAAAAGAATAAGGACAGATACGATAGTCAGAATAAGAATAAGGATCAGAACTGGATTAAGCATTATTACAATTTTTAGATGTATGGATTAGGGAAGAAAGTATAGGAATGGTGAGAATAATAAAACGGAAGAGGTAAATTTATAATGAAATTACTTGATAGAGCAATCGAGACAGATCATCGCATTTAATTAAAGAGATCCTAATTTCCTCATTTACCGAAGAATCATATCTTATTTAGATTTCGAAGATTTCTCTTTAAATCCCTTGAATTCCGGAATTCAACCAAGACAACGTCAAAATTTAAGATTCATCTTATTTTCTAAATTCAACCACAACTACGTCAAAAGTTATTACGAACTTCATCTCCCTAATTCACTCTTTTGTGATAGCTTCATTCGTACGCTTCGAGTAATCGGATTGTTTTATCTAATGATGATAAAACTATATTTATCGACTCATATTCGTCATTAAAACATTTTTATTGCTAGCCATGACGACCACACTCAAATTTCGGGACGAAATTTCTTTAACGGGTAGGTACTGTGACGACCCGGAAATTTTCGACCAAATTTAAACTTGATCTTATATGATTTCGATACGATAAGCAAAGTCTGTAATATTGAAATCTCAAAAACTTGGAATCGTGTTCATGTATACATTTGACCTTTGACCATTCCCGACGATTCACGAACAACTAATTGTAAATAGATATGTATATATTTAAATAAATATATATATAATTGGAAATATAATTAATGATGTAATTGTTAGAAATTAATTATGTAAAAATAATAATTATTATCTAAAACGTATCTATATACAAATAAAGTATATTAAAAATAAATATTAAGTAATTGTAATACTCGTTGATGTTTCGATTATTATTAAGCAAGTTAAATTCAAACTTATATTATAAACGGTGATCCGAAAATGAGTTCTATAAGTTTTAAACTTACTAAAAATGTATTTAGGATCTAGTTATTAAATTTTAGCACTTTTCATATTTTACCCAGAATCGAGGGGGACAGATGATGTAATTTTTACTTAATAAATTAATGATCGAATTTTATACCTTAAGAACCAAAATAAATAAATATAGTTAATTTAAAAATATGGGATTTTTCCGAAGACTCTTATCCGCCACTGATTTAGCAACGGAGTATGATTTAGAACTGTCAGCACACAAATTTTAAAATAGTGGATGCTAGTTCTCTTTTCCTCACGTTTTATTATTATATATATTTCTGTTATCAATCATTTGAAGGTATGTCCGTGATTTAATCAAAACACCATGTTAATTGAATGTATTAATTGAATGGTACTGTGTTTGATTGAATAATTACAATTATAATTACTGTTTTCATTCTTGTTTCCTTTTCTTTCATTGGCCACACAACCCCACACATATATTCATAACCGAATTATATTTACCTACATATTACTCTAATCAATATTCACAACCCAAACAAAGAACCAAATGTTCTTCTTGCTCACTACTACAACCTTTCGAGAACCGCCTCCATCTTGCACCAAGGAACTAGCGGCTAACACCACTAACCCATCAACTAAATCTACCTAAGTAATGAAACTAGTTATTGTTTTGCTACAAACGTGACCCCAACCAAAAACCACCTGCAACATGGTCGACTAAATTGCTTCTTCATGAGTTGTTGTTTAATGTTTAACGAGAACGAAACCATCACCAATTATTGCTCGAAGTTCTGTCTCTTGTTTATCGAAACCCACAATCATCACTATCCAAAACTCTACGACACAACCAAGGACTATTCGTTGCTATTCGGTTTTACTAAACGGTTCGAAAACTTACAAACCATAATCATCCCCAATCAAAATTATCACTTGAAACTTGTATGCATGTTTACTGGGTCTACCCTTGTCGATCATCAAACCAAAACAAAACTGTAAGTCACCATTTATGGCTACTATCATCCTACTACATAGATTCAATTTTCTTTTGTCCAAGAACGACCCTCTTATTTGATCATCCTAACACCACCTTTAGTTGATCGTGATTCATGAACCACCACCGTGAACACCACAAATCCATCACGACAACCACCTTCACCATTAAACCTTCACCTCATCTCCACCTCTCTCTCTTTCATTTATCTCCCTCTCCTTCTTCCTCTTTGTTTTCTTTTCATGAACAATTAATCACTACTGCCGCGACTATTTCCTATTTCAGTTGAATAGGATCACAACAAGCCACCCCAAGCTGCCATGCTCTTCTTCTTATGCGTGAATACTGCTATAACTTCTGCTTATACCTTTTTCGATCTCGACATACCACAAAAACCAAAAATGTTTGGTTAATATTCTTTGCATCTTGAATCAATAACCAAATGATAAAGCATGTATTATGTTTCGGTAGTGGTTGACATCATTTAAACAAAGACAACACCACTTGATTAAATTATTAGAGAAGTGGGATTACTTTAACGTGTTTTAATCCTGGTCGATATTTTTTTTTCCATTCTAACTTAGGCTGTTTAAATGAGTTTATCAAGATAGGCTTTGTGACTTTGGACTATGATTTGGTTTCATGATTTGGGCCGTAGCATTTTAATGAACCGTAATCCTATATTACATTATTGGGCCGCAAGTATTAGTGGTTACATTGGACTGAGAATTTATTTTAGTAGAGGACCGTGAACTTGGGTTGTATAATAGGCCATGACCCAATTTTGGTTTTGTTGTTGGACTTATAGATAAACGATAATGATATGTGAAGTTGCATATGAGGATGTTTAGCGAAGAAGTGAAGATGACGATATAGGTTATGATGATGACCGTGAACGTTTGATGATGATGATGATGGTGTTATGATAATATGATAATAGATGATGGTATTATGATGAATGTTGGTAATGATTATGAAATGAGTTGATAATGATGAGATGGTAGTATTAGGGTGAACACGATTAGGGTGATTATGGACGGGTGTTCATAATCATGATGGACGATGCAGTAAAGATATCATGATGAGGACATGATAATGATGTACGGTGTTATTATGATTATGATGAGGTAATATGATGACGTAAATAATGGTGTTTATAGTGAAATCGAGTTGATAATGGTGATTTTTTATGATAATGATTATGATAATGATTTAGTAAAACTCTAGTCGATTATTGTATTGGGGAAGAAGAAGAAACGGAAAGAAATATGGGATAAATAAATACGAGTAGGATAATAAACAGATAAACAGAAACGGAGGAATATTTAGGTTGTTATCGGGTTAGCGGGATGTCGCGGGTTCAAACCCGGACTTGGGCAATTTTTTAGGACTACTTCTAAGAGGTAGTATTACTATTACCATTAGTATTATCATTGTTATCAATATTATTATTACTTTTATTATTATTATTTTTGATATTATTATTATTATCACATCATTATTAATAGTAAAGATAAGTATTAGTATTATCGTCACTATTAAAATTATCATTTAAAAAAAACTAACATTTGTATTTGTATTATTATTAGAATTATCATTATTTTTATTATTATTATCTTTATTATTATTTTTATGAAAATGATTATAAATATTAATTTTATGAATATTATAATTTTTATTATAATTACAATTATTATTATAATTACTATTATTATTATTATAATTTTTAACATTAATATTATTATTAACATTATTATCATTATTATCATTTTTACTATGACTATTAACATTATTATTATTATAAGAACTATATATTTATTTTTACAAAATTAATATTATTATTATTATTATTATTATTATTATTATTATTATTATTATTATTATTATTATTATCATCATCATTATTATCAGTATCGTTATTATTGATATTATCATTATAATCAAATACAACTTTTTATATACCATTATTAATACTATTTTACTAAATAAATATTATGTATATAAAATTACATTTATAACTAATACCTTGCTCCTGACTCTAAATCCCTATGAATAATATCCTTCATCATCCTATGATATTAGAAATTCTAAGATATCATCGTATCTTTCATTATAAATATCCTCCATATTTCTGAAGATATTTCCATAATTATTCTTATCTGAAATCATTTACCTCTTCGCGCTATCTGTGTTACATCATAAAAGAAACTATTTTAGATTCTAAATGCTGAAACCGTCGAGTTAAAATTATGAATGTTTTGAAGTAGTGTTGGGAACTGATGCATGAGTTAGTATAATATAATGACACTTGATCAATGTGATTATATTATAGTAGGTCATGCTGAGTTTTTAAATGGAACGTGATGATTCACAGATCATAACGTCATCATGTGCCATGTTACACGACTCTTGTATTCTATTTAACCTCTAACATATCAAGAAAATATTTCTTGACAATTCGGTCTTTTCTCGAATATTCTGGTAATTTGACAAATCAAGATCTTACCATTTCAATTTCCTTCTTAGAACATTTTTCATGTTCATTCGAAACTCCATAACTATGAATTCTGGACCATTACTGCTGTGCTTAATAGATAGAAGAGAAAACAGAGCATGAAGATCCAAAATAGAAATTGGAGTATAAATCACAACAAATAGAAGAGATCATTAACTGTGGATGACAATGATTATAGAAGACAGAAGCAGGGACTTTGAAATATAAGGGAATATATAAAGCCTAACAACAAGCTGGAAATTACAAACCATATACATCGATACATATGGCAATATAAAGACACGGGAGAACTAAAAACACTATAAAACCAAGAGTATAGTAGAAGTAAATAGATTCTTCCGGCGACAGATGAAAAAGAAGAACGACAGATATGAAAGTGAGGAGTATATCGAGAATCAGCACTGGATGAAGCATATTGACGAATAATTTTAAAGTAAGAATTGAGGAAGAAAGAATAAAAGGTGTGAGTTAAAAGGAAATGAAGGAGGTGGATTTATAGTGAAATATCCGACAGAAAAATCAAGATGGATCATCGCATTAAATCGAAGAGGATAATAATTTTCTTAATCACCGAATCCTATATAGATTATAAAGATTTTCTTTAATCCGGAGATCAACCGTGATGACGTCAAAAGATAAGGCAGATCTCTATTTTCTCATTTCACTCTTTTACGATAGCTTCACTCATACACTTCGAGTAATCGAAGTATTTTATCCATATTACTCAATAATGATAAAACTTTATTTATCAACTCATATCTATCATGAAAACATACTTATTGTCAGCCGTGACCATCCCAATCAAATTTCTGGACGAAATTTCTTTAACGGGTAGGTACTGTGACGACCCAGAAATTTCAGACCAAATTTAAACTTTATCTTTATATTATTTCGACACGATAAGAAAAGTCTGTAAGATTGAGTCTCAAAAAGTTTGAACTGTTTCATATATTCAATTGACCTTTGACTATTCCCGATGACTCACGATACGATTTCTTGTAAATGGATATGTATATGTATAAAATATATATATATATATATATATATATATATATATATATATATATATATATATATATATATATATATATATATATATATATATATATATATATATATAATAATATGAAATAGTATATATTACAATTGTTATAATTAATTTGGTAAAAATAATAATAATATATAAACAGTATTTATATATAAATAAAGTATATATATATTTTATAACTTCGAAGTTATTTAGTAAACCAAGGTAACGCTCAATTGTCATTCGATTGATAGTAAACGAGTTAAAAAGGAACTTATGTGATTTTAAAATAAGCGGTTATCCGAAAATGAGTTTTATAAATTATAGGCTTATTAATAATATATTTAGAAGTTATTTGATAAATTTTAATTTTTTTTATTTTAATTAGCGTTGGGAGTAATTAATTAATGTAAATTTTATTTAACAATTAATGATAGGTTTTACACAATATTAACTAAAATAAATAAAGATATTTAATTTAGGATTTTTCCGTGAACTAGATCCGCCACTGACTAAAAACAAAGTATGAAATTCAGTCCGTGAATGAAATAGTAAATGACGGCTAACTTAATCACACATTTTAAATTTTAAATTATATTATAAGTATTATTGTATTATATTTATTAACTTTATGATAGATATCAATCTTTTATATTGTTGAATATTAATATCAATTTACAAACGACTACTGTGTATAATTGATGATAATTGAGTTGATTGTGCATATCATTGAGTCGATGTGCTTTTAATTTATCCAATCTCCTTATATTATATACATATGTTTACACTCCATAATCACCTCCCTCTTTGTTCTCTCCATCATCCTCTAACCCGCCACCATACAACACGTACACCATGGACAATCACTTGCAACACCATCACCAAACCCACTTCCAATTTGCTTCTCGTCCGAGAACATATCATCACCCCCATCAACCATCAACCCATGACCATAAGAACCATCACCAAAACCGTTACCTTCACTACTTCGGATATTCTATGTGGCTTAAGAAAACCAAACACCCTCATTAACTTGTTTCTACTTCTATTCGTCAACAATTTGCAACACCATCTTTCGGTTGATAATCGATTCTTTTTATTGCTGATGCTACCCGATGAAGACACCACAAAACCAAACCAAACTCAAACATGAGTCTTGTTGCTTCTTGTTTTCGTTTTCTACTTCTTCGATCATAAAAACATCATCATCTTCACTAATCTCGCGAACACCAACTCATATATTACTTGGTGTTCTGTCCATACATCAAAATCACCACGGATAACCACCACTACCATTTTCGTGAACCACCTCCTCCGAATCACCATCACCAACGGACCACCATCCTACGTACTCGATTCAATAGTTCAACCCAAGTAACCACCTTCAGTGAGTTCTTTTTCTGCTGTACCCATTTTCTATTGTAATCAAAATCCAATATACTGCTATACCTTAGTATGTTTTATGTTTCTTGTTCGACCCATACAACCACAACAATCACCACTTTTATTTTAGAATACCATAATGAACCACCACCATTGAAGCTTTGTCTATGCTTCTATTCCTATATTCCTGTCGAGCAAAGACCAAAACAAACACCACTATCTTCGATTATTTATTTTATTGATGTTAGCTGTAAACCGAAACCAGGAAACCCTCACCATATTTGTGGATACATGCTTCTGTTTTCCATTAACACTCAAACTGTTAAGCTACTGCTACAGCTTCTGTAATTGTCGCATTTCTATCAAAACCCAAAACACAGCCCAAACCTCAACAATCAATTTCGGTATTATTTTCGCTGTTGTTTATTGCTACTGCTGATTTCCCTATTCAGTTCCTGTTATGATAGAACGAAGAACATGATTGATGATGATTTTAAATGATAACCACAATAGGTAGAAGCCACGATATGTAGAACCCACAATAATAATTAAACGACCAAGTTAGGAACAAGAGAAAATAGGCTGCGCGTGTATATATCTTTCCAGCTGTTTTATTTATATTTTTTTTTTTTTGCCGACAACAATACATGGATGATTTAATTGGGCCTGGGGATTTAAAAGGACTCTTATACTTAGACTAGCTCTTTGTAACACCCCGTTTTTCTAAACATGAGTCTCTGGGCGTCATTTGAAGTCCAAGAATGATTAATTAATGGTTTGGATGTAATTAGTTGACCACGTTAGACTTTGGGATGTTTTAAAAGTGAAATTGGAGGAAATCAGGTAATCTGTCGAGTTTGAGTGTAGTTTGTCGCGTTCTGGTCTGTCGTGATCCGTGACAAACATGACCGAAACGAGACAACTTCTGATGATGAGTTCTGACCACTTTATCGCGTTCCGGGTGAGTTTGTCGTGTCCTGGTGTCGCGAAACGCGACGAAGTGTCGCGAAACGCGATAAATGTCGCTGTAATGACATTTTTGGCCATTTTAAATGGAATCTTTGAGGGTGTTTTGGTAAATTCACATATGGACGAGTTTTATACCCCAAATCAGTTCCATTGCTTATCTTATCTTCATTTTCACATCCAAACACTCTTATCTTCAAGTTTGGAGAGAGAGGGAGATTCTAGAGAGAGATTGGAGTTTTGATGAAGAAGAAGCCTGAATCGATCAAAGGTGCGAGTGATAAAGTTGTTCCTTTCGTTCTTGTGACGACCCGGAAATTTCCGACCAAATTTAAACTTAACCTTTATATGTTTCCGACACGATAAGTAGAATTTGTAATGTTGAATCTCAAAAAGTTTGGAACTACATTCATGTAATCAATTACCCTTTGACCGTGTTCGACAATTCACGAACAATTATGTGTATATAGATATGTATATATAATATATAATATTAACTGAAAACATTAACAAAGTATTAGATATATGATACTTTACATGAATATATTTGTTTCGTTATATTTATCGACAGAATTAAGAGATAATATCAAATGATTGAATTATCAGATACATTATGATATGATTACGGGCCTATGTTATGAGGTCCACTGTGATTTAAGAAATCTATTCTTTTTGACAACTCATTACTTAACCAGTATGATAAAGATAACGATAATTATATTTTATTTTATTAAATATATATAACGATTTAAATTAATATTATATATATTTTTATACGCGTATTATACGTACATAGTTTTATATTTTTACTATACTTTAACTTTACCTTTACTTTACTTTTACTTTGCTTTAACTTTAATAATTCACTTTAATAATTCATACTTTAATAATTCACTTTAATAATTCATACTTTAATAATTCACTTTAATAATTCACACTTTAATAATTCACTTTAATAATTCATACTTTAATAATTCACTTTAATAATTCATACTTTAATAATTCACTTTAATAATTCATACTTTAATAATTTACTTTAATAATTTAAAAATCTATTATAAATAGAATTCAATATGTTTCATTATTTCATAGAAACTTGAAAATATATTTCTCTAAACTCTCTCAATCGAATTACATATATATATATATATATATATTTACTTAGTATTATTTCAAGATATTATTAGTATACATAAAATACTATGACGGAGTTATATTCAGAAGATTTCAAAATAAGTTTTCAAATGGGATAGAGCTAAGGAAATTATGGGTTATAGCTATGAAGGTTATGGGTATTGATCGAGGGTATTGCTCGTGAGGTCAACCTAACGTTTATCATTTTCGTTGTGTCTACGTACTTTCCTGCAATATTGAATCACAATATTGATACGTGAGCATTCATATCTTATCTTTTATATATTAATAGTGTATCCCTGACTAGTGCTCGAGTATATATGATTATGCATGTTTGTATGCTTAGTTTCGTCGTTAAATAGTTTATGATAAATCACGAATTTGATACATATGCTACTGAGATAAGTTATATGATATGCATGTCGTTGAAAAGCTGAAGAAAAAAATTAATAACTTTTCATTTAGAAATCGTGTGGTTTCGATGAACGGATTAAAAGATATGGTCAACTGAATTATCATTAATTTTAATATTATTATTAAAACGATTATTATAACTGTTATCAGTTGATGTTATTACTAAAATTATCTTTATTACTAAAAATTAATATTTTTATTGAAACTATCATTTTATTATTTTTATCATTATTATTATTATCAATATTATTTTATCAAATAAATATGCGTACAAAGATATTTTTACCACACGTAATGTAATTACATTAATAACACATACCACTATATTTTTATGATATTAAGTGAATTTTATAAATTTTATTACTTGAGATATATAAAAGTATATTTTTATCATATATGAATTTTAATATAAATTTTTTTTTATTAATAAATGACTTGTATTATTTAGTATAATAAGATCTGATAAATATATTTAAATATATAAAACTACTATATATAAGTTATATAATAAACATGTATAGATTTTGGAAGTCATTTTGGGTCAACTTGACTTTTGTTGACTTTTGCATGTCGGTCTCGAGCATTAGGATTGTGATACACTACGACTTGACCTAAATTGTTAGACAGATATTGACCAACATATTTATTATATATACTTAATATAGGTTCGTGAATCCGAGACAAACCCTGCACTTGTTCAGTGCCGTCATATACATAATTGCTATGAAATACAGTATTGTGAGTTTCATTTGCTCCCTTTTTATATATATTTTTGGGCTGAGAATACATGCGCTGATTTATAAATGTTTTACGAAATAGGCACAAGTACTAAAACTAATTCTATGTGGGTTTAAACCAGAAATATACCCTTAGCTTGGTAACATTAAACTACTTGTCTATGTACGGTAGGCGTGAATCCTAAAGATAGATCTATTGGGTCTGACAAACCCCATCCTGACTATGGGATGCTTTAGTACTTCGAGGTTATTTTAAACACACCTGATCTGGTGTACTTCAGAGGGTAAAACATGAATGTTAAGGCTTGTTACCAGGTGCCTACAACTTATAGAATACTTTTATACACTTGCGAGTGTACGGATATTTATAGAAACTGAAATCTTGTGGTCTATTACTATTACGGAAATGATGGATTATGATAAACTAATGAACTCACCAACCTTTTGGTTGACACTTTAAAGCATGTTTATTCTCAGGTATTAAAGAAATCTTCCGCTATGCATTAGCTCATTTTAAGGATATTACTTGGAGTCATTCAAGACATACTTTGAAAGACGTTGCATTCGAGTCGTTGAGTTCATCAAGATTAATATTAAGTCAATTATAGTTGGATGTAATATGAAATGGTATGCATGCCGTCAATTTTTGATGTAAAGAAAGTTTGTCTTTTAAAAATGAATGCAATGTTTGTAAAACGTATCATATAGAGGTCAAATACCTCGCGATGTAATCAACTATTGTGAATCGTTTATAATGTATATGAACGGATCCTTTCAGTTGGTATCAGAGCGGTGGTCTTAGCGAACCAGGTCCTGCATTAGTGTGTCTAACTGATAGTTGTTAAGATGCATTAGTGAGTCTGGACTTCGACCGTGTCTGCATGTCAAAAGTTTTGCTTATCATTTTTAGTCGAAAATCATCTACTTACCATCCTTAGGAAATTACCTGCTTATCATTCTTAAGTCTAGATGCGTTTTCTTACGTTTATCGCATAATAGTGTATAGACGAATTCTTATCTTAGCATATCTGTTACTGTGAACTTTGACTGACATCTTTCAAAGATTCCTCCGTAATTTATGGGATTTTGGTATTATATATACATATGTAAATTATATATTGAAGAATACCAAATCTAAATTCTACAATCTATTTCATACCAAAAAAAAATTCTTTCCCTGATCATACAAGATGGATCCCTCAACCAGTTCGAGTTCCTCGGATTCCGACAGCTATGCATATATGGATTTCCACATGAGCTCCGAAAGCAGCGTGACCGGAATGGATCAACCAATTAGCCATCATCTATTCTGGATGAATTGGGGATGGGTTCGTAATCTACTTAACCATTGGAGACAAGAAGAAGGCAATCCCTTTCATCCACCACATTGCCCTCTTGGCAATAAACCTGAAGCACTTACCGGCGAACCTGTCCGAAACACCATTTTCTCTCTCATTTCCAGAGTATCTCATCATGATTATATACTACACCAAATTCTAGATCTTATTTATCCGCTCGTCCGAACCGACAATCACCCCGGTGTAATAGAAGAAGTTAACGAGCTTCGCGCTCGGGTAGTGGCTTTAGAGAATATGGTGCAAAGGTTACAAACACCAGTAGCAGCACCAGTAGCATAACCAGTACCACCATCAACAACATCAACAGTACCATTACCACCACCAACAACAACCGCATCGCAAATCTCAACTTCACAATCTGTCCCACGAGCATCGATGTCATACGCCATGTAGATACCAAGGAATACCACAACGATGAAGTATTGATTCATAACTTCATTGGGGAAACATTCTACGGCGATTATGTAATTTCTAAAGTTTAGAAATTATCTATCCTAGCCTTAACCATAAATAAAATGAGTTTAATTTAATATTAACTCATTAAATCAATATTACATCTGAAGAAATATACACATATATATTTCCATAAAGACTGTAATAAAATTCTTTTGTACAAAATATTAATTGTGAATTTTTTTTTTAACGGCTAGGTAATACCCGAGAGATATATAAATTCACAATTAATATGTTACATTCTTCGAATCTGATTCAGCAAATCATCCATTATACTCCCTACTTTCACAATAATTTACATTCTTTTATAGAAATCAAAACAACCATACTCATTCAAAATCTAATTACATATTCTGATTTTGAAATCTCAGAATTCGATTCAATATATAACCGAAATCATCACTCTTAGATTCCTACATCTTTCAAAACTATACTTTGACTTTAAAACTGTCCAAGAACCTCATTTCTATTCATGGAACTCACAAAAATATTTGTATCATTCAAAATCTTAGAACATCATATGTATATTAACAATTACAATATGTGTTCAAACACTTCCAAATTCCTAAAGACATGCGAGATGATGATCCAACCACATATTACCCACTGTCATGCATCTGAAAAGCTCTCGAAACCAAAGTTATAGTTTAACACGTATTCGTGTCAGATCCTTTGATATTTATTACCAAATATAATTTTTCAATCTCTTTCCAAAATAGACAGTTTTGTCACAGCTCCAGCAAATCACCTTCATTTGTTTATACGAAAAACCTTGTTATAACAATTACCCCTTCATCATGGTTACCGGGGAACCTTTCATATCTCGCCACATTAGCAGTAAACTTATCAACAACTTCATTAACCTTTGACTTAAGCCTCTCCGAAAAGCCACTATACTTATTCATTAAAACCCCATCATGTACTCACCTACATCCTGTAACAATAATTGTCACACCAACTACTGGGAATTAGCAATCAGTATTTTGAATTTCGCGACAATTTTACGTCAAAAGTTATACATATAACGTCTATCTCCTAGACTTACATACTTCGAATGTGAATTTTCTGAAAAACATCCCAAACTATGAACTAGTTCTCCGAAATTGGAAAAATGCTAATGAAGCAGCAAAAACTGTAAACGACTTTAACAGTCAAAAGTTTGATGATAAAGAATAGTATGGTGGTAAAGCTGAGAAAAAGAGAATGTTTGAAACTGGAAAACGGATTGATCAGACCATGAAGGAGGCTGTGGACAAATCACAAAGACTAAACCTGCCTTCAAAGGATCCAAATGATTCAGTGTCTACTGAAATCATTAGCAAACACCTTACTTCTTATTCTAAACCTTCACAGACAAATCTTCTTCATCATCCATATTATCGTATCTTTTATTATAATATCTTCGATATTCCTGAAGATATTTTCACAACTATTCTTATCCGAAATCTTTTATCTCTTCGCAATATCTGCGTTACAACATAAAAAGAAACTGTGTTAGTTTCTAAATTCTAAAAAAAAAAAAAATTGAATTTAAAATAGGAATGTTTTTGAAGTAGTGTTGGAAACTGAAGCATGAGTTAGTATAATATAATGACACTTGATCAACGTGATTATATTACAGTAAGTCATGCTGAGTTTCTAATGGAACGTGATGATTCACAGAACATACCGTCATCATGTACTGTTTACACGACTCTTACATTCTACCCAATTTTCAAACATATTAAGAACATATCATCTTGATAGCTCTATATTTTCAGATATTCTGGTAATTTGCCAAATCAAGATCGTACCATTACGATTTTCTTCTTGGAACATTAACTATGTTCATCCAAAAATTCATATCTACGAATTCTGGACCATTATCCGCTTGACTTAAGGTCGGGAAGAGAAAACGAAAGCATGAAGCTCCGAAATATAATGAAGAATGTAAAGCCCGATAACTACCCCGAAATTACAAACCGTGTATATCAATGCGTATAGCAATATAAAGACACGGGAGAATGAAAAACACAATAACCCCAAGGTAATGGTAGAATAAAATAACTTCCTCCGGTGGGAGATGAAAAAGAAGAATGACAGATATGAAAGTTAAGAGTATATCAAGAATTAATACTGGATGAAGCATATTAACGAATGCTTTAAAGTATGAATTGGGGAGAAAGACTAGAAGGTGTGAGCTGTGGAAATAAAGAAATGAAGGGGGTGGAATTATAGTAAAATATCAGACAGAGAAATCGAGACAGATTATCGCATTTAATCAAAGAAGATCCTGATTTCCTTAATCGCCGAAGAACCAAATCTTATTGCAAAGATTTTCTTTAAATCCCATGAATTCCGGAAATCTATCATAACTACGTCATCGGTTAAAATGAATATACGTTTACTCATTTCACTCTCTTGCGATAGCTTCACTTATACTCTTGGCGTAATCAAATTGTTTTATCTATATTACTCAATGATGATAAAACTCTATTTATCAACTCATATTCGTCATGAAAACATTTTTATAGTTATCCATGACAACCTCGATCAAATTTCGGGACGAAATTTCTTTAACGGGTAGGTACTGTGACGACCCGGAAATTTCCGACCAAATTTAAACTTAACCTTTATATGTTTCCGACACGATAAGTAGAATTTGTAATGTTGAATCTCAAAAAGTTTGGAACTACATTCATGTAATCAATTACCCTTTGACCGTGTTCGACAATTCACGAACAATTATGTGTATATAGATATGTATATATAATATATAATATTAACTGAAAACATTAACAAAGTATTAGATATATGATACTTTACATGAATATATTTGTTTCGTTATATTTATCGACAGAATTAAGAGATAATATCAAATGATTGAATTATCAGATACATTATGATATGATTACGGGCCTATGTTATGAGGTCCACTGTGATTTAAGAAATCTATTCTTTTTGACAACTCATTACTTAACCAGTATGATAAAGATAACGATAATTATATTTTATTTTATTAAATATATATAACGATTTAAATTAATATTATATATATTTTTATACGCGTATTATACATACATAGTTTTATATTTTTACTATACTTTAACTTTACCTTTACTTTACTTTTACTTTGCTTTAACTTTAATAATTCACTTTAATAATTCACTTTAATAATTCATACTTTAATAATTCACTTTAATAATTCATACTTTAATAATTCACTTTAATAATTCACTTTAATAATTCATAATTTAATAATTCACTTTAATAATTCATACTTTAATAATTCACTTTAATAATTCATACTTTAATAATTCACTTTAATAATTCATACTTTAATAGTTTACTTTAATAATTTAAAAATCTATTATAAATAGAATTTAATATGTTTCATTATTTCATAGAAACTTGAAAATATATTTCTCTAAACTCTCTCAATCGAATTACATATATATATATTTACTTAGTATTATTTCAAGATATTATTAGTATACATAAAATACTATGACGGAGTTATATTCAGACGATTTCAAAATAAGTTTTCAAATGGGATAGAGCTAAGGAAATTATGGGTTATAGCTATGAAGTTTATGGGTATTGATCGAGGGTATTGCTCGTGAGGTCAACCTAACGTTTATCATTTTCGTTGTGTCTACGTACTTTCCTGCAATATTGAATCACAATATTGATACGTGAGCATTCATATCTTATCTTTTATATATTAATAGTGTATCCCTGACTAGTGCTCGAGTATATATGATTATGCATGTTTGTATGCTTAGTTTCGTCGTTAAATAGTTTATGATAAATCACGAATTTGATACATATGCTACTGAGATAAGTTATATGATATGCATGTCGTTGAAAAGCTGAAGAAAAAAATTAATAACTTTTCATTTAGAAATCGTGTGGTTTCGATGAACGGATTAAAAGATATGGTCAACTGAATTATCATTAATTTTAATATTATTATTAAAACGATTATTATAACTGTTATCAGTTGATGTTATTACTAAAATTATCTTTATTACTAAAAATTAATATTTTTATTGAAACTATCATTTTATTATTTTTATCATTATTATTATTATCAATATTATTTTATCAAATAAATATGCGTACAAAGATATTTTTACCACACGTAATGTAATTACATTAATAACACATACCACTATATTTTTATGATATTAAGTGAATTTTATAAATTTTATTACTTGAGATATATAAAAGTATATTTTTATCATATATGAATTTTAATATAAATTTTTTTTTATTAATAAATGACTTGTATTATTTAGTATAATAAGATCTGATAAATATATTTAAATATATAAAACTACTATATATAAGTTATATAATAAACATGTATAGATTTTGGAAGTCATTTTGGGTCAAGTTGACTTTTGTTGACTTTTGCATGTCGGTCTCGAGCATTAGGATTGTGATACACTACGACTTGACCTAAATTGTTAGACAGATATTGACCAACATATTTATTATATATACTTAATATAGGTTCGTGAATCCGAGACAAACCCTGCACTTGTTCAGTGCCGTCATATACATAATTGCTACGAAATACAGTATTGTGAGTTTCATTTGCTCTCTTTTTATATATATTTTTGGGCTGAGAATACATGCGCTGATTTATAAATGTTTTACGAAATAGGCACAAGTACTAAAACTAATTCTATGTGGATTTAAACCAGAAATATACCCTTAGCTTGGTAACATTAAACTACTTGTCTATGTACGGTAGGCGCGAATCCTAAAGATAGATCTATTGGGTCTGACAAACCCCATCCTGACTATGGGATGCTTTAGTACTTCGAGGTTATTTTAAACATACCTGATCTGGTGTACTTCAGAGGGTAAAACATGAATGTTAAGGCTTGTTACCGGGTGACTACAACTTATAGAATACTTTTATACACTTGCGAGTGTACGGATATTTATAGAAACTGAAATCTTGTGGTCTATTACTATTACGGAAATGATGGATTATGATAAACTAATGAACACACCAACCTTTTGGTTGACACTTTAAAGCATGTTTATTCTCAGGTATTAAAGAAATCTTCCGCTATGCATTAGCTCATTTTAAGGATATTACTTGGAGTCATTCAAGACATACTTTGAAAGACGTTGCATTCGAGTCATTGAGTTCATCAAGATTAATATTAAGTCAATTATAGTTGGATGTAATATGAAATGGTATGCATGCCGTCAATTTTTGATGTAAAGAAAGTTTGTCTTTTAAAAATGAATGCAATGTTTGTAAAACGTATCATATAGAGGTCAAATACCTCGCGATGTAATCAACTATTGTGAATCGTTTATAATGTATATGAACGGATCCTTTCAGTTCTCGGCTACGTTTTGATTGTTATGGTAAGTTCTAAATCCGAATTTCATTGTTTGATTTGAGATTTCATGTTAGGGTTTTGAGATTTGTTATTTGTAAAACCCATTTAGATGATGAAGAGGGTTTATGAAAACTCACTATTTTGATATTTTGCGGGTTTTGGGTTGGTTAATGATTTAAGCATGTTTAAGGTTTGTAAGTGGGGTATAATCACTAGTATTAGTGATTTTAGGAGTGTTGGAACTTGTAAGACCCATTTGGGGGGTAAAATGGGTGAATTTGGGTTATGTTGAGATAAGGAAAACCCTAATAGCTATGATCTAGGGTTTGGCCATGTGAATTGAAGTTGTAAGTGTTAAGTTGGGTTGATTAGTCACTAATACACTTGTAAATGATGGAAGAATTGTAAATGGGTCATGTTTGGCTAAAATGGTATGTATAAGTGTTGAAATGGGTTAAATGAGTTAAGGTTGACCTAATTGGGTGAAATGGGTATGAAATACCCTAAGTTTGTGTTAATTGGTGTTAGTAGACTTACATCACTAGTTTTAGTAATTAAAGATGAGTCTTGGCCATTTATGGGCGGTTTTGGGTGTAAGCGAGCTATTTAATGCTTTTGGGTCATTAAATGCTCAAGAGTGAGTATTGTGGTTAATTCCACAAGTTGTGTATTGAATGTGTACTTATGTATTAGATACCTTGCTCGAAGCATACGGAAGTGCTAAATCACCACCGACGTGATAAGGTGAGTGGAATAATTATATGCGTGCATATATGATGTATTTATTTGTGTAGTATGAGGTGTGAAGTGTCGATGTGTTAAGACACCACTTCTCACGTGACGAGTAAAGTGTCGATGTGTTAAGACACCACTCGGGAGTGAAGCATCGATGTGTTAAGATGCCACTCCGAGAGATGTAATGAGTGAAGTGTCGACGTGTTAAGACACCACTCGGGAGTGAAGCATCGGTGTGTTAAGATGCCACTCCGAGAGATGTAACGAGTGAAGTGTCGATGTGTTAAGACACCACTCAGGAGTGAAGCATCGATGTGTTAAGATGCCACTCCAAGAAATGTAACGAGTGAAGTGTCGATGTGTTAAGACACCACTCGGGAGTGAAGCATCGATGTGTTAAGATGCCACTCTGAGAGATGTAACGAGTGAAGGGTCGATGTGTTAAGACACCACTCGGGAGTGAAACATCGATGTGTTAAGATGCCACTTCGAGAGATGTAACGAGTGAAGTGTCGATGTGCTAAGACATCACTCGGGGTGAAGTGTCGAAGTGTTAAGGCACCACCCGGGGTGAAGTATCGAAGTGTTAAGATGCCACCCGTGGGGTTAGTGTACGAAGTGTTAAGTACACTAATGGTTGTTATGAGCTCCAACGGTCTTTAAACACCGTTCCCTCGTTCGATTGGTTAACCATGGTTGTGTGTTGTAGTGTAGCATATTATATTGTTCGAGTTATATATGCTATTGTTTGTGCTAGCTTGTGGTCTTGAAGTTTTAGTGTTATACTTTGCGATGGTATGCTAATTATATTGCTAGCGTGTATGCGGTAATTGTGTAAGTGATTGCAAGTAAGTAGATTATATATGTATGTGTATAATTATTGCATTCACTAAGCGTTAAGCTTACCCCTCTCGTTGTTTACCTTTTTACAGGTATTTTGTTTGTGAAGTTAGCTAGTCGTTAGACTAGATGCATAGGAGCGCTTGGGCCCGATGGGGTAGCTATTGGATATTGGACGACGATTGGGGATTTGGTAGCCCCCGGAATTATGCTCTTGGTATCGGGTTGGGTTATTGTGTATTAGCCCGTATGTCTTGTGATTGGGTCATTATTACCAATGCTTTTGTAAAGCTTAATTTGTGAACCAAGGGTCATGATAAATTGTAAAACGTATCATTATGATGTTATGTCTTTGATTAAAATAGAGTTGGAAATGTATTCTATTAATGGGACTAACTTATAAAAAAAATGTAATCCTTTTTTGGTTTAACGGGTTGTGGTTGTTTCAAGTGGTATCAGAGCATAGTCTAAGGGAATTAGGTGACCTTGGAATAGGTGCCTAGTCTTAGACTTTTTGACGGATGTGCGTTATTTGCGGGACTTGTAGGAATACGGGTCGGATTCAGATTTGTTAGTGCCTTAGAGTAGGTGACTAACTAGGACTTGTGTTTGTCCAAAGTGTGATTATGTGGGGCCTTATTTTGTGAGAAAGGTTGTGCCTTAGAGAGCTAGTGCCAAATGTAAGTGGGCGGACTTGAACGTTGTTTAGTGATAGTCACCTAGGTTGTAGGTTGACTTGTGTTGCGGTGTACTTGTGTATATTTATTATTATATTGTATATATGTGTATATATATACAGGTATCTAATTGTGCGGTGTCCTAGGGACGAATCTATTGGAGATATTCGAATAATTGGCGTTTTGAGTGATCAAGTTCAGGGTAAGGACTTTGGTCATTCGGGTACTAGGAGTTATTCCGTGTTATTTTGTGTGAATGTTGCGTCAGTCCAGGTAAAGTACTTTGCTTGACCATGTGGAAATGGTAAGGTACGCATTTGCAATAGTGATTGATCACCATTATTACGAAAGTGTATCTTGACATCAAGCATGACATGACGAGTACCGAATGGAGGAAACGTGGCATGGTTGGGGTAGAGTCGGGATGAGTGAGGAATCTTTTTATGGTTCCTAGGTTATAATTGTCTCGGGTGATGTTCTTGTTGTCACATCGAGTTCCTTGCGAGTCGGGAAGTGTTACGGTGGATTCGTTTAGCTAAGTGAGTGAGCCAACTCACGAGTTTGGTGCGTGCTTAGTCACACTAAGTAGTGGGTGCATTTTGAGATTCTCATTCGTTGTAGTTACTCATCGTAAGTACGATGACCGATTTACGTGTGCGTGTGTGCGACGAGGACTTGAATTCTGTAATGGAATGCGACAAGTCTAATGATTGTAGTTTGAGTTGCACTCGGTAGAGTGTGTGGTTAGAGAATCGTGTTAGGATTCTTGTTGTGAGTCGCCTTGGAAATTGGCGAATAGGGGAGTCTTTGGGTCATTAAACTCATTGGAGTGGGACCCGTATGACGATGGTTGCATTAGTGTGTTGTGGATTACAGGGTAACATTCCTAATGGAATACCCCTTGTAGTAGTGGTTTTATCGAGGTGTGGAAGGAATGTAAGACTTGGTGTTTCCAAGCATCTCCTTAGTGTTGGATGAAAGGTTTCGTTAGGCTATATCGTTTTGGCCTTGTAGAAATTGTGGGTAGCGTGTGACCGCTAGAAACTTTCGATAAGACAATAAACTGTAAGGTTTTTCGGGTAAGTATGACTTTGGGTCATTATTATGGAGAAATGGGCGACATCGGGCGTATGGAACCCAAATATCGAGTTTCTAAATTTCGGTAGATTGTGGGGGGAGTCTGCATGACACTGCGTCAGGTGCCCCTTTATACCTGCTAAGTGTGATGTTCAACTCCGGTGATAGTGTAATCACCTTATGCTTAGGGTTCCCATGAGATACCCTTGGGAGCAGCGGAGATTACAATAGTGATCGATGGGTGATAGTAATTCGACGGTTACGAAAGTCGAAGTTTAAGAGCATTGCAGTGAATACTTCTTATGAAGTAACGGATGAGCGAATCTTGTTGCTCTTAAGTGTTAAACGAGTAAAGATGACCGTTGAGCCGGTGGCAGACTTAAGGGTCGGTAGACCGAAGGTTATGATGAAGTGTTGATATTACGGTCGATGCAATTATTGTTTCGGATTGGTCACTCTTCTCCGTGAGAGTGAGCAATTGTTGATAAAGGTTCGTTGCGTGGAAGGTCGGGTGATCCCGACTGAGATGCATGACTGATTAAGCAGAGTGGTATATGCTATTGCTTAGAGGCGTACGTGGGACTTTGGTAAAGTTTGTTTTGCGAACGATGAAGAGCTGTAAATGGTGATTTGTGGTATGAAGGTGTGATGTTGTCGCACGTACGACATTCCCAACGAATGTGTATGTCGGCTCTGAGAGCCTGAAGCGAATTCGTGGTGATTCGGAGTATATGACCAATGGTGAAAATGGTCATGTGTGTTTTAGAATAACAATTCCGCGGGATGTTATCATCTTGGCGGTGAAAGTGTGGAGCTGAATCCTAAGTGGGGGAGTTTTACTGCCGCCCGAGGAATCTGCGGTGGTATTAGATCAAGTGAAGCGTAAGTCTTCTTGTGTAATGTGGTCGTGCAATATCAAGTGCGGTATGAGACCAAGTGTGAA
Source organism: Rutidosis leptorrhynchoides (assembly GCF_046630445.1). Taxonomy (NCBI): domain Eukaryota; kingdom Viridiplantae; phylum Streptophyta; class Magnoliopsida; order Asterales; family Asteraceae; genus Rutidosis; species Rutidosis leptorrhynchoides. Next base: position 166,072,165 of record NC_092340.1, read on the forward strand.
GTTTGAGATCACGGAAGTGAGAGAATGTAACTGTTATTGCGGGTACTCTCGTGATACAAATTTGGGTTGGTGTGAAACTCGAATAGTACTGTCGAGTGAGTACGAGTTTGAGATGGTAGTGAATACTGTATTTTCCCTGTCGGGAAACGTGATCGTGAGAATTTCTAGTGGATTATTCCACCTTGTGGATGGTTGTGAGGCGGGGAGCGCCGGTTCTGATTGTCTCACTTCGAGACACGCGGTTGTTGTTTGGTTGCGAGAGTGTGTTCCCTAGTGATGATACCCGTTGGTTGCATAGAAATGTCAAGGCCATCCTTAATGGACGGTCTAGGTAGTAGGGTTCACTCGACGTTGGTGAATATTTTGTGGGTCGTTTGGCAAATTTGCGAATTTGTTGTGATGATAATTCGCTGTTGACGGAATTCTAGTACACGAATAGTTTCCATGCTAGTACTAGGGGGCTGTCTTGTGTGGTTGTGTTGTAGGGTTTGAAGGAGAAACCCTGTGGTGAGTGTTGATGATTTGTTTAACACGTGGTGTAGTATTGTCATCCTGGATTAATCCAGTGACGAATAGTCGTGTGCGGATCGATCAGTGGGAAAGTGGTACTGCTAAAGTGTTTATTTGGCGATACCGAAATTTCTTCGTTGAAGGAATAACCCGATTGTGGATATGGGGGAAGTTGGTTCTTGAAATAGAGGACATACATGATTGACTGGTTGAGTGGTGCGTTGTGAGCCGATGAAGTGCTGAGTTTTGACGCGGCATGAATCCTTCTCGATTTGGATTAATGCAAGACTTGGTTCGCGGCGTAGTGGACCTAGTAGATCGCGTTGGGTGATATAGTTATGGATGTAGCTTATTGCGAGATTTAGTCGAGAGAACTTGAAGGGTTAATGGAGTTTTCCGTATTTTACCGTTGAGTACAAGAGATACCGCTGGTTGCGGTAATACCAGTTTGTGATTATTAGCATTGTACTTGGTATGGGTACGCTAAGGAGTCGATATCTCGGTACGAGATTGGTTGAGTTTTTCCAATGTGGGGGATTGAGCAAGTGTTAGTGCTCGGATTTGTGGATTTTGATAAATCGCGGGAGACGATTTAGTTGTTAAGGTGACTCTTTGAAAGGAATTGCTTAGAGGAGTTAGGAGAATACAAGGTGATTCTGTGTATTCTAGGTGATCGTTATAGACTTCAGATATTGTGTGTTGTACGTCTCGGAATGCGTGCAAGTGTGTATTTAGTTAATGGATTAGTCTTCGGGTTAATGAGTAATGTGGTAGAAGTCGGATCGAAACGTTTGTTCGAGGACCATAGAGTGCGGTTCCGATCGGTTAAGTGACTAGGATCACGAGGACGTGATCGAATTTAAGTGGGGGAGAGTTGTAACACCCTGTTTTTCTAAACATGACGCTCGGGGCATCATTTGAAGTCCAAGAATGATTAATTAATGGTTGGGATGTAATTAGTTGACCACGTTGGACTTTGGGATGTTTTAAAAGTGTAATTGGAGGAAATCAGGTAATCTGTCGAGTTTGAGTGTAGTTTGTCGCGTTCTGGTCTGTCGTGATCCGTGACAAACATGACCGAAATGAGACAACTTCTGATGATGAGTTCTGACCACTTTATCGTGTTCCGGGTGAGTTTGTCGCGTCCTGGTGTCTCGAAACGCGAAAAATGTCGTTGTAATGACATTTTTGGCCATTTTAAATGGAATCTTTGAGGGTGTTTTGGTAAATTCACATATGGACGAGTTTTATACCCCAAATCAGTTCCATTGCTTATCTTATCTTCATTTTCACATCCAAACACTCTTATCTTCAAGTTTAGAGAGAGAGGGAGATTCTAGAGAGAGATTTGGAGTTTTGATGAAGAAGAAGCCTGAATCGATCAAAGGTGCGAGTGGATTGTTATGGTAAGTTCTAAATCCGAATTTCATTGTTTGATTTGAGATTTCATGTTAGGGTTTTGAGATTTGTTATTTGTAAAACCCATTTAGATGATGAAGAGGGTTTATGGAAACTCACTATTTTGATATTTTGCGGGTTTTGGGCTGGTTAACGATTTAAGCATGTTTAAGGTTTGTAAGTGGGGTATAATCACTAGTATTAGTGATTTTAGGAGTGTTGGAACTTGTAAGACCCATTCGGAGGGTAAAATGTGTGAATTTGGGTTATGTTGAGATAAGGAAAACCCTAATAGCTATGATCTAGGGTTTAGCCATGTGAATTGAAGTTGTAAGTGTTAAGTTGTGTTGATTAGTCACTAATACACTTGTAAATGATGGGAGAATTGTAAATGGGTCATGTTTGGCTAAAATGGTATGTATAAGTGTTGAAATGGGTCAAATGAGTTAAGGTTGACCTAATTGGGTGAAATGGGTATGAAATACCCTAAGTTTGTGTTAATTGGTGTTAGTAGACTTACATCACTAGTTTTAGTAATTAAAGATGAGTCTTGGCCATTTATGGGCGGTTTTGGGTGTAAGCGAGCTATTTAATGCTTTTGGGTCATTAAATGCTCAAGAGTGAGTATCGTGGTTAAATCCATAAGTTATGTATTGAATGTGTACTTATGTATTAGGTACCTTGATCGAAGCATACAGAAGTGCTAAATCACCACTGACGTGATAATGTGAGTGGAATAATTATATGCGTGCATATATGATGTATTTATTTGTGTAGTATGAGTTGTGAAGTGTCGATGTGTTAAGACACCAGTTCTCACATGACGAGTAAAGTGTCGATGTGTTAAGACACCACTAGGGAGTGAAGCATCGATGTGTTAAGATGCCACTCCGAGAGATGTAACGAGTGAAGTGTCGATGTGTTAAGACACCACTCGGGAGTGAAGCATCGATGTGTTAAGATGCCACTCCGAGAGATGTAACGAGTGAAGTGTCGATGTGTTAAGACACCACTCAGGAGTGAAGCATCGATGTGTTAAGATGCCACTCCGAGAGATGTAATGAGTGAAGTGTCGATGTGTTAAGACACCACTCGGGAGTGAAGCATCGATGTGTTAAGATGCCACTCCGAGAGATGCAACGAGTGAAGTGTCGATGTGTTAAGACACCACTCGGGAGTGAAGCATCGATGTGTTAAGATGCCACTTCGAGAGATGTAATGAGTGAAGTGTCGATGTGCTAAGACACCACTCGGGGTGAAGTGTCGAAGTGTTAAGGCATCACCCGGGGTGAAGTATCGAAGTGTTAAGATGCCACCCGTGGGGTTAGTGTACGAAGTGTTAAGGGCACTAATGGTTGTTATGAACTCCGACGGTCTTTAAACACCGTTCCCTCGTTCGATTGGTTAACCATGGTTGTGTGTTGTAGTGTAGCATATTATATTGTTCGAGTTATATATGCTATTGTTTGTGCTAGGTTGTGGTCTTGAAGTTTTAGCGTTATACTTTGCGATGGTATGCTAATTATATTGCTAGCGTGTATGCGGTAATTGTGTAAGTGATTGCAAGTAAGTAGATTATATATGTATGTGTATAATTATTGCATTCACTAAGCGTTAAGCTTACCCCTCACATTGTTTACCTTTTTACAGGTATTGTGTTTGTAAAGTTAGCTAGTCGTTAGACTAGATGCGTAGGAGCGCTTGGGCTCGATGGGGTAGCTATTGGATATTAGACGCGGATTGGGGATTTGGTAGCCCCCGGGATTATGCTCCTGGTATCGGGTTGGGTTATTGTGTATTAACCCGTATGTCTTGTGATTGGGTCATTATTACCAATGCTTTTGTAAAGCTTAATTTGTGAACCAAGGGTCATGATAAATTGTAAAACGTATCATTATGATGTTATGTCTTTGATTAAAATAGAGTTGGAAATGTATTCTATTAATGGGACTAACTTATAAAAAAAAATGTACTCCATTTTTGGTTTAACGGGTTGTGGTTGTTTCACTCTTGTACTTGTCGATTCACTACAACAGCCCAATTGATCTGTTTGCAGCCCAACCACGATCAAACCATTAAATCACCCATCGTTGTTGTAGCGACCCGACAAAATCGTCATTGACGGCGCCGTCTACTTTGACCAAAAGATATGTCGCATTCATTTCAAATGTAAAGATTGTTCAAAGTTTATAAGAATTGTTCCACCACAAGTTACGTTACAAAGTTATAAGTACAAATGAAACTTATGCGACATAATTTAAAAGTAGCCAAAAGACGCTCCATGTATGCATATATACTCGACATCCAATGCAAGTATCAAAATAATGAGCAGAAGCATGTATCACAAAACGTTCAAGGACCTGAGAAAAACATAGAAATCTGTCAACGAAAACGTTGGTGAAATCATAGGTTTAAGTAAGTAAGTGAGTAAAAGTAAGTCGAACCACAAGATTTACATCAAAGATAAAATAGTAATACATTCTAAAAGTTAATATTCACGAGCACCCAATTATCAAGGCTTAACATTCCGTCCGTTGATACCCCATTCATAGTGCTAGAACAACACTGTTTCTCGAAAATATATTTCATCTGTGGACGGTAGCGAACCCATCCGAGATGAGGGTTTTTCAAACCCATATGGCCATACAACATAAGTTCACGCCTACACTTACACCCTGCAAGTGTAACTAATGATAATCGAATTGAGAATTTCGTTCTAAACTCGTATGTAGAATGTTTGTTTTCCTGTACTTGTGTTCACTTAGTAAAAGAAAAATTTATGTTTTCTCATCCCAAATATAAGTTCAAAAAGAGTAAAAGTGGGACTATGATCTCACCTTGAGTGCACGAGTAGTAAAGTACTTCAACAAGTAAACGTGTGCAAGGAACAATGCTAGTCTTGACCTAAACAAATAGGTTGTATCAATAACGATAGTCACGATTGGTCAAAGATGTTCAATTAGTCCTATGGCTCGTTAAGACTCGATCATAATAGCATGTGAATCAAATTGTCATGTTTCATGCAAGGTACAAGTATAAAAGCATGTTAGAACGATTTCACAAACATTTGGTTAAGTTTGATTAAAAGTCAACTTGGTCGGGTCAAAGTCAACGAAAAAGTCAACACATTCGGGTCGGGTCCCGAACTATTTTTCTGAGGTTTTTAATCATATATGAGCATGTTAGAACAAGTTACATGTGAATCGGAGGTCCATAGCATAGCAAACATTTTCCGTAAGATGACCAACGAAGACAGTGGCCTGCCAGGGTATCTGGACGGCGTCCAGATTTTCTGGACGGCGTCCAGCTTTGAAGGCTGGGACGGCGTCCAAAGATCTGGACGGCGTCCAGCTTTGTGATGTGGGATGGCGTCCAAGGATTTGGACGGCGTCCAGGTTGGTATTCAAGTCTGATGCAGAAACTCCTAAGTGCACGAACCAAAAACCAATTAAACACAATTTATGATCCGCAAACAATCAAGCCAAGTATTTTATACCATTGGGAAGGTAATTTGACGAAGAAAACGATTAGACACATTTCAACAAGTAATTTAACACCTACAACCACCCAAAATCGCATTAAACTTTCATAATCAAAGGTTCAAGTTCTAAAAACGCATTTCATGATTCGGGTAACCAATTTACATGTATGATATGCCGTTTCGAAGGTAATCAAACACACGTTGCAACAAAACACTTATCAACAATATTTCATAGCATTTGATACATCAAAAGTTCATATAAAGCTTATCAAACCCTAAATAAAATCTCAAAACCAATAATCATGTTAATGTAAGGTTTTCATGTCAATCAACACACCAAAACGAAGTTAATAAAGTAACTAACACTTTGAACACACAACCATTAACATCTAAACACATTTTATCATTCAAAATCAAAGGTTAAACTAACCCATATCAAGTGTTCATGCTAGTTACACCAAATAACAAGATCGAGCCTACAAATTACATACACGATATCACAATGAGCCATAGACACTAACTAACACCATTTCAAGTCAAAAACACGAATTTAGAGAAAACTAGAGTTTTAGAAATGTTACCCAAACGAGATGAAGTTGGTACCAAAATGAAGAGGATGAAGAGAGGATCACGAATATGTAATTTATTTTGTTGTAAGCCTCCTAGATCGAATTTAGATGATGATTGAATGAATTTGGATATTGTGTGTGTGTTCTTGCTAGAGAGAAAGAGAGAGATGGAGATGGTTGAATGGTGGTGATTGGGGTGGACTAGGTGACCTAGTCAACTAGTTTGCCCCGTGTCAATTTTTAGTCCCTCAAGTTTGAATCGGGTGCGTGAAGTACCTAATCGAGATAATTTAAAACGCGTATTAATAAAAGATGTTATAAATATATAACGGACTTTAAAATAGATAAACGGAAAGTAACCGGAAAAAGGCGGGATGTTACATTACCTACTCCTTAAAAGAAATTTCGTCCCGAAATTTAAGTAGGCGTAGTAGTCGTTGTTTCTTCCTCGAAATCTTGCGTTTCCGGAATCGGGAATAAGTGAGGGTATTTCTTTTGCATTTGATCTTGCCTTTCCCAAGTAAACTCGGTTCCCCTTTTGGCATTCCAACGGACCTTGACAATTGGAATTCGGCTTTGTTTTAACGTTTTGACGGAGGTGTCCACAATTTCAACCGGTTCCTCCACGAAATGAAGTTTGTCATCGATAGTAAGCTCCTCGAGAGGGATGACGAGTTCGGGTTTGGCTAAAAACTTTTTCAAGTTAGATACATGGAAAGTAGGATGAACGGAACTCAGTTGAGGCGGAAGATCTAAACGATAAGCAACGGTTCCAACACGCTCCAAGATTTCGAAAGGACCAATATACCGCGGATTTAGCTTCCCGCGTTTCCCAAAGCGGATTACACCTTTCCAAGGTGCGACTTTTAACATTACTCGGTCACCGACTTGAAATTCAAGGTCGTTGCGTCTTTTGTCGGTATAGCACTTTTGACGACTCCGGGCCGTCCGAAGCCTATCTCGGATTTGAACGATCTTCTCGGTGGTTTCGTGAATGAGTTCGGGTCCGGTGATTTGTACGTCGCCTACTTCGGCCCAACAAAGAGGTGAACGACATTTTCGGCCATATAGCGCTTCAAAAGGTGCGACTTTAATACTCGCGTGATAACTATTGTTATAAGAGAACTCGGCGAGAGGTAAGTGCTTGTCCCAAGCTTTTCCGAAATCAACCACGTAAGCTCGTAACATGTCCTCTAAGGTTTGAATTGTACGTTCGCTTTGTCCTTCGGTTTGTGGATGATATGCGGTGCTCATGTCTAAACGCGTTCCCAATGCTTCTTGCAAAGTACGCCAAAATCTAGAAACAAAACGACCATCTCGGTCGGAGATAATCGATAAGGGTACACCGTGTCGGGCTACGATTTCTTTGATGTAGAGTTGTGCGAGTTTCTCCATTTTGTCTGTTTCTTTCATGGCAAGGAAGTGTGCGGATTTGATGAAACGGTCAACAATAACCCAAATGGTATCATAACCGCCCGTCGTTTTTGGTAGCTTGGTGATAAAATCCATCGTTATCCTTTCCCACTTCCATTGCGGGATCTCGGGTTGTTGAAGTAGTCCGGACGGTCTTTGGTGTTCGGCTTTGACTTTGGAACATGTCAAACACTTGGAAACATAAGTAGCTACGTCCCTTTTGATGTTCGGCCACCAATATAGTTGTTTAAGGTCGTGGTACATCTTATTGGCACCGGGGTGAATCGAGTATCGTGACTTATGGGCTTCATCTATAATAAGGCTTCGTAGGTCCCCATAACTAGGCACCCAAATCCTTCCGGCGTAATATCGGAGTCCGGTCTCCCTAATTTCGAATCGAGAGACGAGAATGTTCAAGAGCTCGCGTGAAAGGTTTTCATCCTTGAGAGCCTCATCTTGGGCTACCCGAATTTGGCTATTAAGGTTTGTGTGGATGGTGATGTTTAAGGCTCGGACACGAAGAGGCACCGCTCTTTCTTTTCGACTTAAGGCATCGGCTACTACATTTGCCTTTCCGGGATGGTAACGAAGCTCGCAATCGTAATCATTTAAGGTTTCAATCCACCTTCGTTGTCTCATGTTTAGTTGCTTTTGATCGAAAATGTGTTGGAGACTTTTGTGATCGGTGAAGATAGTACCCCTGGTTCCATAAAGATAGTGTCTCCACATTTTAAGTGCAAAGACAACGGCTCCGAGTTCGAGATCATGAGTCGTGTAATTCTGTTCATGAATTTTTAGTTGTCGAGAGGCATAAGCAATGACTTTCTTCCGTTGCATCAATACACACCCAAAACCATGTTTCGAGGCATCGCAATATACAACAAAATCATCATTGCCTTCGGGAAGTGACAAGATAGGAGCGGTGGTTAGCTTTGTCTTCAAAATTTGAAACGTGGATTCTTGCTCGGTCGCCCAAATAAATTTCTTTCCCTTGTGAGTTAATGTGGTTAGAGGACGTGCAACCAAAGAGAAGTTTTTTATGAATCTACGATAGTACCCGGCGAGACCCAAGAATTGACGAATGTGAGTAGGAGTAGTAGGAGTCTCCCATTTACTAATGGCTTCGATTTTCGTTGGATCGACTTTAATACCTTGATCACTTACAACATGACCAAGAAATTGAACTTCCTTCAACCAAAATTCACACTTGGAGAATTTGGCATAGAGTTGTTCTTGTCTTAAAAGTTCAAGCACAAGTCGAAGGTGTTCCTCGTGTTCTTCTTCGCTTTTTGAATAGATTAAAATATCATCGATGAACACGATAACGAATTTGTCAAGATACGGTTTGCACACGCGGTTCATAAGATCCATGAACACCGCCGGTGCGTTAGTGAGACCAAATGGCATGACAAGGAATTGATAACTACCAAAACGGGTCCGAAAAGCGGTTTTGGAGACATCTTCCCCCTTAACCCTCAATTGATGATAACCCGAGCGGAGATCGATTTTTGAATATACACAAGACCCTTGTAGTTGATCAAAGAGGTCATCGATGCGAAGAAGAGGATATCGGTTCTTAACCGTCAATTTATTTAGTTCACGATAATCAATGCACATTCGTAGGGATCCGTCTTTCTTTTTCACAAACAAAATCGGAGCGCCCCATGGTGAATGGCTAGGTTGGATGAAACCACGGTCAAGTAGTTCTTGGATTTGACTTTGCAATTCTTACATTTCGGATGGAGCGAGTCTATATGGTGCATGTGCTACGGGTGCGGCTCCCGGAATAAGATCGATTTGGAATTCAACCGGTCGATGAGGTGGAAGACCCGGCAATTCATCGGGAAATACATCGGAATAGTCACTAACAATTGGCACATCATCGATGTGCTTATCATCGGACTCGACTTTCTTAACGTGAGCAAGGATCGCAAAACAACCCTTACGGAGTAGTTTTCTAACTTTAATACACGAAACGAGGTTGAGTCCGGTGCAACTCTTATCGCCATAGACGATCAAAGGTTCACCATTCTCGATAGGGATTCGGATTGCGTTAAGATCACAAAGGATGTAAGACTTCGTTTTGACTAGCCAATTCATACCAATTATTACATCGAAGCTCCCTAGTTCCATGGGTATCAAGTCAATTTCAAACTCATTACCCAAAATGTTTAACGTACACCCCCGGTAATATGTGTCGGCACTTAATAGTTTTCCGTTGGCCACTTCAATGGTATAAGTGGTATCTAGTGGACGTGGTGGAGTATTAAAAGAATGAGTCAAAGTCTTGGATACAAAACTCTTATCGGCACCCGAATCGAATAAACAAGTAACATAAGTGTTGTTGAGAAGAAACGCACCCGTGACTAATTCATTATCATCTCGGGCTCCCTCGGTGTTGATGTTGAAAGCTCGGCCGTGCGTATTGGGGTTATCTTTCCTCTTCGGGCATGCATTTCTATAATGGCCCGTTTGGCCACATTCGTAACAAGTGACCGTTTTTGGAGGATTGGGCCCCTTTCGAGCGATGGGTCGGCGCTTGTGCAATTGTTGGCCTTATGACCAACTCCTTGGCACCGGTGGCAAATTAGCTTGCCGCATTCACCCGAGTGGTGCTTGTGACATTTGTTACAAAAAGGTTGAGTTCCGGCATAACCTTTCTTGCCGTCGTTGTTGAAAGGCTTTTTGGTGAAGGTATTGTTGTTGTAGTTGCTTGATGGAGTGGCTTCCCATTTTCTTTTGTTGTTACCCGACTTGTCCTCGGCTTTAGGTGCCGGTACTACAATTTCGTCCACCGTCTCTATCAATTTGCGGGCCATGTTCAAAGCTTCTTGATGATTAGGGGGTTTGGATGACATTACTCCGTGTTTGATGCTCTTTGGAAGACCATCCATGTAAAGTTCAACCCTTAAAGACTCGGGGTTCACAAGGTTTGGGCACATCAAGGCTAGTTCAGAAAATCGTTGATTATAGGCCTTGAGATCATTTCCGACCGCTTTTAGAGTTCTTAGCTCTTGTTCGAGCTTTCGGGTTTCTTCACGAGGGAAATATTCGACAATCATCTTTTCCCTCAAGTCGGCCCAAGAGAGGGCGTGAGCTTCATCGGTACCCACCGATTGTACATAAGTATTCCACCATGTAAGAGCGACACCGGCGAAGGTGTGAGTGGAGTATTTGACCTTGTCTTGGTCCCGACAACCGCTTATGCTAAAGACGGCTTCCGTTTGCTCAAACCATCGGGTGAGCACGACCGGTCCCCCGGTTCCATCAAAAGTGTGAGGTTTGCACCCCACGAAGGATTTGTAGGAGCACCCTTCGTTTGAGTTACCGGCTCCATTGTTGTTGTTGTTGTTGTTGTTGTTATTGTTATTGTTGTTGGAAGAGTGACCGGCCATGGCCGCATCCACGGCGGTGGCTATCATTCTTTGTAGAGCTTGTTCGGGAGTTTCGGGAGGAGCGCGTCGACGAGCCATTGTTCCTTCAAGACTCAAGAATATCGTTGGTTAGTATTCTCAATAATACCAACCGTGATATGGAATAAGGATAAAGATAAAATTTCCTTAACCCGCCTCAAATTCTTTATGTCATAATGTCGGAACGTCCATGTGAACCACCGTAATATAATCCCGGAAATTATATTACCCTGATTCACATGTGCATTTAACACTACTTCATAAAGTCAAGGTGGCATGTCAATCAAATTTAACAACGTGATATCAAGATCGAATAAGAGTTAGATATGATAGGAGAGTTCGAGTATAATGCACAAATAGTCAAGTAGTTCCTACTTCAGTCTATATGCCGGTTGTAGTCTAGATTCACTAATGTACCCTATGACTCGGGGTCGACCCCAATGAACTCTAAATCCCTACAACCTACGCTCTGATACCATCTGTAGCGACCCGACAAAATCGTCATTGACGGCTCCGTCTACTTAGGTCCCGTTACGTGGTCATAAGTCTTTAAAACAACGTTTGACCAAAAGATATGTCGCATTCATTTCAAATGTAAAGATTGTTCAAAGTTTATAAGAATTGTTCCACCACAAGTTACGTTACAAAGTTATAAGTACAAATGAAACTTATGCGACATAATTTAAAGGTAGCCAAAAGACGCTCCATGTATGCATATATACTCGACATCCAATGCAAGTATCAAAATAATGAGCAGAAGCATGTATCACAAAACGTTCAAGGAACTGAGAAAAACATAGAAATCTGTCAACGAAAACGTTGGTGAAATGATAGGTTTAAGTAAGTAAGTGAGTAAAAGTAAGTCGAACCACAAGATTTACATCAAAGATAAAATAGTAATACATTCTAAAAGTTAATATTCACGAGCACCCAATTATCAAGGCTTAACATTTCGTCCGTTGATACCCTATTCATAGTGCTAGAACAACACTGTTTCTCGAAAATATATTTCATCTGTGGACGGTAGCGAACCGTCCGCGATGAGGGTTTGTCAAACCCATATGGCCATACAACATAAGTTCACGCCTACACTTACACCCTGCAAGTGTAACTAATGATAATCGAATTGAGGATTTCGTTCTAAACTCGTATGTAGAATGTTTGTTTTCCTGTACTTGTGTTCACTTAGTAAAAGAAATGTTTATGTTTTCTCATCCCAAATATAAGTTCAAAAAGAGTAAAAGTGGGACTATGATCTCACCTTGAGTGCACGAGTAGTAAAGTACTTCAACAAGTAAACGTGTGCAAAGAACAATGCTAGTCTTGACCTAAACAAATAGGTTGTATCAATAACGATAGTCACGATTGGTCAAAGATGTTCAATTAGTCCTATGGCTCGTTAAGACTCGATCATAATAGCATGTGAATCAAATTGTCATGTTTCATGCAAGGTACAAGTATAAAAGCATGTTAGAACGATTTCACAAACATTTGGTTAAGTTTGATTAAAAGTCAACTTGGTCGGGTCAAAGTCAACGAAAAAGTCAACACGTTCGGGTCGGGTCCCGAACTATTTTTCTGAGGTTTTTAATCATATATGAGCATGTTAGAACAAGTTACATGTGAATCGGAGGTCCATAGCATAGCAAACATTTTCCGTAAAATGACCAACGAAGACAGTGGCCTGCCAGGGTATCTGGACGGCGTCCAGCTTTGAAGGCTGGGACGGCGTCCAAAGATCTGGACGGCGTCCAGCTTTGTGATGTGGGATGGCGTCCAAGGATCTGGACGGCGTCCAGGTTGGTATTCAAGTCTGATGCAGAAACTCCTAAGTGCACGAACCAAAAACCAATTAAACACAATATATGATCCGCAAACAATCAAGCCAAGTATTTTATACCGTTGGGAAGGTAATTTGACGAAGAAAACGACTAGACACATTTCAACAAGTAATTTAACACCTACAACCACCCAAAATCGCATTAAACTTTCATAATCAAAGGTTCAAGTTCTAAAAACGCATTTCATGATTCGGGTAACCAATTTACATGTATGATATGCCGTTTCGAAGGTAATCAAACACACGTTGCAACAAAACACTTATCAACAATATTTCATAGCATTTGATACATCAAAAGTTCATATAAAGCTTATCAAACCCTAACTAAAATCTCAAAACCAATAATCATGTTAATGTAAGGTTTTCATGTCAATCAACACACCAAAACGAAGTTAATGAAGTAACTAACACTTTGAACACACAACCATTAACATCTAAACACATTTTATCATTCAAAATCAAAGGTTAAACTAACCCATTTCAAGTGTTCCTGCTAGTTACACCAAATTACAAGATCGAGCCTACAAATTACATACACGACATTACAATGAGCCATAGACACTAACTAACACCATTTCAAGTCAAAAACACGAATTTAGAGAAAACTAGAGTTTTAGAAATGTTACCCAAACGAGATGAAGTTGGTACCAAAATGAAGAGGATGAAGAGAGGATCACGAATATGTAATTTATTTTGTTGTAAGCCTCCTAGATCGAATTTAGATGATGATTGAATGAATTTGGATATTGTGTGTGTGTTCTTGCTAGAGAGAAAGAGAGAGATGGAGATGGATGAATGGTGGTGATTGGGGTGGACTAGGTGACCTAGTCAACTAGTTTGCCCCGTGTCAATTTTTAGTCCCTCAAGTTTGAATCGGGTGCGTGAAGTACCTAATCGAGATAATTTAAAACGCGTATTAACGAAAGATGTTATAAATATATAACGGACTTTAAAATAGTTAAACGGAAAGTAACCGGAAAAAGGCGGGATGTTACAGTTGTAACGAACGATTAAATGATGAAGATACAGTGATATTAATGATGACGATGTTACCATACAATGGTAATGATCCTGTGATGATGCGTTTATGATGATCCTGATGATGATTATGTATTAAGAATAATGACGAACGATGTTATTGATGAACTGATGATATGGTGTCACGATCATGATGATATTATGATTATGATTATGATACAAAGATAATCGTGATCATGAAGATCAGATGTTATGGTCGTGTTTAAATGAAAATGATTAGGTGAGGATGATGATTAAATAATTAGGATTTGATAATGATGACGATATATGGTTAATGATAATGATGAAGATGTACACGATGGAAGTAGATGATGACGAACTTATGTTTTTTTCTATTCGATTCACCACGATCACACTCGGTCGTCTTTTCGTTTAAGCTGATGGTATAAATTATGACCTAAACTTCATACGTTTATTACCACTATATTATAATTACTATAATTATAATTATTATGTTATATAAGTTGTAGGTGTATGAACTAATAGGTATATGCGTAAAACTTAACAAGGGTTAATAAAACGTTATCTATAAAACGTAGATTGTAAAGATAACTAACAATCATATTTTGATATATACGTATTTATGGCTAGAACTTATATTATGTAGTTATAATGGTAAAATTATAATAAACACTTATACATAAAGATTTTATATATACACTCATTTATATATATCGGTACTCAATCTAATCATTAAAATTAAATGATAATTTAAGTACGTTTATTATATATGTAAATATGATTATATATTAAAAATTATCATTTTCATTTTTTATTAAAAGATTATCATTTTGAAAAGTATCATTAATATTATCGTTATTAGAAAAATCATTATTTTTATAGTTATTATGATTATTATTACTATTAGTATTATCTTTTTTATCAAAATTTTTATTTTTATTAAATTTATCATTTAGATTATTATTAGTATCAATATTATTATTATTATCATTATTATAGTAACAAAATTATTATAACAAATAAATATTTTCTATATAGAGTATAATTATTACAACTACCATATAATTATATATTAGTATTATTTATATAACTATTTACATATAACAAATTATTGATTTTAATATAATATTAATCATATGTATATAAAACTATATAAATATTAACTATTTTAAATATATATATACAAATTATATATATAAGATATATAACTTAAGACATAATATATAAATTTGTTTGATTATGATTATATGTATATATATATATATATATATATATATATATATATATATATATATATATATATATATATATATATATATATATATATATATATATATATATATATATATATATATATATATATAAAATTATATAGGTTCGTGAATTCGAGGCCAACCTTGCACTTGTTCAATGCCATCGTATGCTTAATTACTACGAAATACAATATTGTGAGTTTCATTTGCTCCCTTTTTAAATGCTTTTGCAAAATATATTTTTGGGACTGAGAATACATGCGCTGTTTTATTAATGCTTTATGAAATAGACATAAGTGATCAAAACTACATTCTATATTTGGATTATCAAACCGAATATGCCCCTTTTTAGCTTGGTAGCCTAAGAATTAGTGTTTATGATAATTGCCACTAATTGACGCGAATCCTAAAGATAGATCTATCGGGCCTAACAAGCCCCATCCGGGTTACGGATGCTTTAGTACTTCGATTTATCATGTCCAATGTGAGTCCCGAAATGATGGGGATATTCTATATGCATCTTGTTAAAGTCGGTTACCAGGTGTTCAATCCATATGAATGAAT
This sequence comes from Rutidosis leptorrhynchoides, assembly GCF_046630445.1. Classification (NCBI taxonomy): domain Eukaryota; kingdom Viridiplantae; phylum Streptophyta; class Magnoliopsida; order Asterales; family Asteraceae; genus Rutidosis; species Rutidosis leptorrhynchoides. The sequence continues at coordinate 166,087,605 of NC_092340.1, forward strand.
TTTAATTCGCAAGTTACGCGTGACAATATATGAAATCTTGTGGTCTATTAAAATGATGAAAATGAATGATTATGATAAACTAATGAACTCACCAACCTTTTGGTTGACACTTGAAAGCATGTTTATTCTCAGGTATTAAAGAAATCTTCCGCTGTGCATTTGCTCATTTTAAAGATATTACTTGGAGTCATTCATGGCATATTTCAAAAGACGTTGCATTCGAGTCGTTGATTTCATCAAGATTGATAATAAGCCATTCATAGTTTGGATATATTATGAGATAGCATGCATGCCTGTCAACTTTCGTTGTAATGAAAGTTTGTCTTTTAAAAACGAATGCAATGTTTGTAAAATATATCATATAGAGGTCAAATACCTCACGATGTAATCAACTGTTGTGAATCATTTATAATGTATATGAACGGATCCTTTCAACGAGTGAGTGATCACCCGTACAGCTGAGGAAGCCAACTCGTACAAGTGATGGATGACTCGCACGGGTGAGTCAACAGCAGGGGTATATAAGTGTTATGTTATTCATTTTAGGTTAAGCCTCTCATTTTACACACACATCACTCAGATCTGGTTTGCTTGATCCGATTCTCTCTCAACCCAAATCACTCAAGAGGTGAATAACAGCTCTAGGTGTTAATCTAATCATAATCATTTTGTGGTTTGACAAATTAATCCCAAAAAGCTTCACATATTCACTAGTTATGGTTTGATTCACTAATTCCGCCTTTGTGTGAATTAAACTTGTTGATTTCGAAGTTCCTAGTCATGTTTCATCATTGGTAATAGAGCATTGGTTGTGATTTCAACATCATCTAGTGATTTTTGGTGATTAAAGAGTTTGTTAGTTTGGGTTTTTGGGTTTTAGAGTGATTTTGATCAAAAAGGAATCATTTTTACGTGTGTAATTGTGATTAGAGAGTGTATTTATGTTAGTTTAATGCTAATCCAGCTTGTGAACGAAGAAATTGCGGTTTAGCATCAATTTCTAGGGTTTTAGAGTGATTTAGAGTTAACAGCTGTTCACACGAGTGGGTCAAATTTTCTTGCTCACACGTACGATTGACCAGACGGTTGACATCACTCGTGAACTCACACGCACGGTTTAGCATAACCTTTTGAGGTTAAGTGACTACAGTCTGATCACATAAGTGATCAAACGGTTTACTCTGACACGTACGAGTAATCACACCGGTGATCATCACTCGCACGTCTGAGATTAAGTGATTGGTTCCTTTGGTTGGTTTAGTCAAACGTACGCTTAAGTAGTGACACGGACGCTTGATTCATGACACGTACGGTTGATACTGTCACATGTACGGTTGATATCCTGAACCGCACAGTTTACCCTTTGGTAAAATTTTCAAAATGTTTAATTCAAACGACTACGCGTTGGCCGCACCGTTAGTTCAGAGTATTACGAATATGACTCAACGATTACTTCTTGCTGAGAGTGAATCCGGAAGTGGTACGAAATGTCCGAGGTTAATGAATATGGATAACTATTCCACTTGGAAGTCGAGATTTAAGATTTGGTCTGATGGTCAGGACACGAAGCTTTGGAAGTACATTGAAACCGAATTTCAATGGCCACGTTCACCTGTTACAAATGAATTATATACGTTGCATAATATGCCTTTGGAAGAACATGAAGAGTATAACTTGGAGAAAAAGATGTACTGTAACTTGACGAGTGCTCTTGATGGTCCGATTTTTCATCAATTTTTGTGTCATGATAACTCATTCAAGATATGGGAAGCACTTCGTACTTTCAATGAAGGAAATACATCTTACAGAACTAGAAAAGGTTTAGAATTGAAAGCTGAGTTTGATCGTTTTCACTAGCAAGTCGGAGAATCTATTACAGAATTAGTTGAAATATATCGTCATTTGCTAGCTGAACTACACAAGCATGATGTGACCATTGCTGAAAAAGACAAAGTAACATGTCTAGCTGGAGCATTACCTTTAGAATGGAATGGTTTCGTATTAACTATGAAAACCATTGGAGAACTAGCTACTGCTATAGTGAACTCGTTTATTGCAAGACTTCAGGAAGAAGAACTAGAATTGTTAAACAAAGTCAAGAGGTCTAAACAAGTTCAAGACACGAAAATGTATTGTCCAAATGGTTACACACCGCCTAAATCAACTCATGCACCATTTCAAACAGCTTTTGCTACGAACAATCAGAATATGTATGGTTTGAATGTTAACAATGCACCTATTCAACAACCTTCGTATCCACCACAAGCTTCACCATGTTCTCTCTATAATCAATCACAACCTACTTCCAACACTACAGAGTCATCTACACCGACTGCATCAGATGTTCTTTCTGCACTTAAGATTGAAAACATGAGAAAAGCTGGGAAAGAAAAGATTAATGAAGATATAGCTTTACTGTAGTGATCCGAACTTTTCCATGTTTATATATATATTAAATGAAATTGTTATTTACATGATTAAGTGTTACCAACATGTTAAGCAATCAAACTTGTTAAGATTTGATTAATTGAAATAGGTTTCATATAGACAATTGACCACCCAAGTTGACCGGCGATTCACGAACGTTAAAACTTGTAAAAACTATATGATGATATATATATGGATATATATATAGTTAACATGATATTATGATAAGTAAATATATCATTAAGTATATTAACAATGAACTACATATGTAAAAACAAGACTACTAACTTAATGATTTTGAAACGAGTCATATATGTAACGATTATCGTTGTAACGACATTTTATGTATATATATCATATTAAGATATATTAATATATCATGATATCATGATAATGTAATAATTTAACATCTCATTTGATTTAATAAACAATGGGTTAACAACATTTAACAAGATCGTTAACCTAAAGGTTTCAAAACAACACTTACATGTAACGACTAACGATGACTTAACGACTCAGTTAAAATGTATATACATGTAGTGTTTTAATATGTATTCATACACTTTTGAAAGACTTCAAGACACTTATCAAAATACTTCTACTTAACAAAAATGCTTACAATTACATCCTCGTTCAGTTTCATCAACAAATCTACTCGTATGCACCCGTATTCGTACTCGTACAATACACAACTTTTAGATGTATGTACTATTGGTATATACACTCCAATAATTAGCTCTTAGCAGCCCACGTAAGTCACCTAACACATGTGGGAACCATCATTTGGAAACTAGCATGAAATATCTCATAAAATTACAAAAATATGAGTAATCATTCATGACTTATTTATAGGAAACCAAAATTACATATCCTTTATATCAAATCCATACACCAACAACCAAAAATACCTACAAACACTTTCATTCTTCAATTTTCTTCATCTAATTGATCTCTCTCAAGTTCTATCTTCAAGTTCTAAGTGTTCTTCATAAATTCTACAAGTTCTAGTTTCATAAAATCAAGAATACTTCCAAGTTTGCTAGCTTACTTCCAATCTTGTAGAGTGATCATCCAACCTTAAGAAATCTTTCTTATTTACAGTAAGATATATTTCTAATACAAGGTAATACTCATATTCAAACTTTGATTCAATTTCTATAACTATAACAATCTTATTTCGAGTGAAAATCTTGAACTGTTTTCGTGTCATGATTCTGCTTCAAGAACTTTCAAGCCATCCAAGGATCCTTTGAAGCTAGATCCATTTTTCTTATTTCCAGTAGCTTTATCCAGAAAACTTGAGGTAGTAATGATGTTCATAACATCATTCTATTCATACATATAAAGCTATCTTATTCGAAGGTTTAAACTTGTAATCACTAGAACATAGTTTAGTTAATTCTAAACTTGTTCGCAAACAAAAGTTAATCCTTCTAACTTGACTTTTAAAATCAACTAAACATATGTTCTATATCTATATGATATGCTAACTTAATGATTTAAAACATGGAAACACGAAAAACACCGTAAAACCGGATTTACGCCGTCGTAATAACACCGTGGGCTGTTTTGGGTTAGTTAATTAAAAACTATGATAAACTTTGATTTAAAAGTTGTTCTTCTGGGAAAATGATTTTTTCTTATGAACATGAAACTATATCCAAAAATCATGGTTAAACTCAAAGTGGAAGTATGTTTTTCAAAATGGTCATCAAAACGTCGTTCTTTCGACTGAAATGACTACCTCTTACAAAAACGACTTGTAACTTATATTTCTGACTATAAACCTATACTTTTTCTGTTTAGATTCATAAAATAGAGTTCAATATGAAACCATAGCAATTTGATTCACTCAAAACAGATTTAAAACGAAGAAGTTATGGGTAAAACAAGATTGGATAATTTTTCTTGTTGTAGCTACGTGAAAATTGGTAACAAATCTATATTAATCATATCCTAGCTAACTTATATTATATTATACATGTATTCTAATATATTATGTAATCTTGGGATACCATAGACATGTATGCAAATGTTTTGACATATCATATCGACCCATGTGTATATATTATTTGGAACAACCATAGACACTCTATATGCAGTAATGTGGGAGTTAGCTATACAGGGTTGAGGTTGATTCCAAAAATATATATACTTTGAGTTGTGATCTAGCCTGAGATGTGTATACACTGGGTCGTTGATTGATTCAAGATAATATATATCGATTTATTTCTGTACATCTAACTGTGGACAACTAGTTGTAGGTTACTAACGAGGACAACTGACTTAATAAACTTAAAACATCAAAATGTATTAAAAGTGTTGTAAATATATTTTGAACATACTTTGATATATATGTACATATATGTTATAGGTTCGTGAATCGACCAGTGGCCAAGTCTTACTTCCCGACGAAGTAAAAATCTGTGAAAGTGAGTTATAGTCCCACTTTTAAAATCTAATATTCTTGGGATGAATTATCGAAATCGAATATGCCCCTTTTTATTAAGTCTAGTAATCTAAGAATTAGGGAACAGACACCCTAATTGATGCGAATCCTAAAGATAGATCTATTGGGTCTAACAAACCCCATCCAAAGTACCGGATGCTTTAGTACTTCGAAATTTATATCATATCCGAAGGGTGTCCCGGAATGATGGGGATATTCTTATATATGCATCTTGTTAATGTCGGTTACCAGGTGTTCACCATATGAATGATTTTTATCTCTATGTATGGGATTTATATTGAAATATGAAATCTTGTGGTCTATTGTTACGATTTGATATATATATAGGTTAAACCTATAACTCACCAACATTTTTGTTGACGTTTTAAGCATGTTTATTCTCAGGTGATTATTAAGAGCTTCCGCTGTCGCATACTTAAATAAGGACAAGATTTGGAGTCCATGCTTGTATGATATTGTGTAAAAACTGCATTCAAGAAACTTATTTCGTTGTAACATATTTGTATTGTAAACCATTATGTAATAGTCGTGTGTAAACAGGATATTTTAGATTATCATTATTTGATAATCTACGTAAAGCTTTTTAAACCTTTATTGATGAAATAAAGGTTATGGTTTGTTTTAAAATGAATGCAGTCTTTGAAAAACGTCTCATATAGAGGTCAAAACCTCGCAACGAAATCAATTAATATGGAACGTTTTTAATCAATAAGAACGGGACATTTCAGTTGGTATCCGAGCGTTGGTCTTAGAGAACCAGAATTTTGCATTAGTGTGTCTTATCGAGTTTGTTAGGATTCATTAGTGAGTCTGGACTTCGACCGTATTTACTTGAAAAATGATTGCTTAACAAATTTTGTTGGAAACTATATATTTTTAACACGTGAATATTATGTGATATATTAATCTCTTAACGCGTTTGATATTATGTGATAGATGTCTACCTCTAGAACAAGTCCCATTGACTCACCTAATAATAATGAAGAGTCAAATGTAAATTGGAATGATTCGTGGACTGATTCACAAGTTCCCGAAGAGGAACCGGAAGAAGAGTCGGAACCGGAAGAAGAATCAGAACCGGAAGAAGAATGGGAACCGGAAGAAGAAATAGAACCAGTGGGAGAAATAATAAAACGGTTAAGTAGAAGAAAATCCTCAACCAACCGACCAAAGTTAATTATGGTCAATGGTGTTTCCGCCAAGGAAGCAAAGTATTAGGAGGATTACCAATTCTTCGATGAATCGGATCCCGGCAAGGATTCCGATGATGTTATAGAAATTACCCCAACACAATTTAATAAGGCAAAAGAGAACAATAAGGGAAAGGGCATAAAAATAGAGAAATTTGATTCCAAACTCGATGAACTTTATATGTATCGTCAACACCCGTGTTTCTTAAGTTGTGACAATAACCCGGGAACCTCTAAACCACCAAGTTTTTCTAAACCAATGTGGAATATGACGGCTCGTATTAGGGGAACATCATATATCCCTAGAAACTTGGCAAAACAAACCAAAACCGAAGAAGAAGAAACGAGCGAGTCGGAATAAGATAGTTGTATTCGTGTGGTGTAATATATGTAATATAGTGTGCTTATGCTTTATGATATATGTAAAAATTGCTTGTATTAATAAGTATTTTTTTTATGAATCTAACTCTTGTCTATTTTACAGTATAAAAACACAAAACGGATAGACAACCCAATATTTTAAGAGACCTACCCGGAGACATGATTGATGAAATCTTGTCTAGAGTCGGTCAGAATTCCTCGGCACAACTATTTAAGGCGAGATTAGTTTGTAAGACATTCGAAGAACGTTCCAAGAATGCCTTGGTTTATAAAAGGCTTTCGTTCGAAAGATGGGGGATATCACATTGGGAAATCCATAAGTTACAATGTGTTTACTTTGACGCATATATTGCGGGGAACCCAAATGCTATTTTACGCAACGGGTTAAGAAATTATTTTGACACAATATATCCGAATATAGGACTTCGTGATTTAGAAAAAGCGGCTAACATGCAACATAAAGAAGCATGTTATGCTTACGGGTTAGTAATGTTCGCTTCTCACCAAAGTGAGAACAAGAACATCGGGCTACAACTATTAAACAAAACGTTCCCACAAGTGACGGAGTCGGTAATTGGGGTAAGAAATGAGGTTTTTAGGTAATTACGAGACTGTTGGTCATTAAGTAACCTTCATCCTTTTGACGACGTTACAACACATTGTCTTACTATCGGTCACAACGGTTATGTTCCACAAAACCAAGGATGGGAAGTGGTATTAGTAAAACCAGAATGCATGACTTGTTTCTGGACGTATGAATTACGTGTCTTTATTGCCTTTGCTGAACGCCTTATTTATTAACTAGAATTATCTTCACAACTACTTTGTATCAAAGTTTTATGTGCTATATTTCATGCTATATGTAATATAGCAAAGTTGTAAGTTTGAAGAATATTTGCATGTGATATATTATTATAATCAGTTTTTCATATGGAATTGTAGTAGTTGAATTGTATATTAGCTACTAAGTATGAACTTAACGGGTAGGTAGTACCCGAATTTAAACTTATAAAACGCTAATATGAAGAAAAATCTTTTATAAATGAGTTCATATTATGCTACGAGATACTATTGACTACTCTTAATATTCTGTATGATTAAATTGTTTCATTTGACTATTTTGAAGGAAATGGCACCGACTACTTGACACACCTTGAATATGAGCGAAGAGGAATTTCGTGTCTTTCTTGCTTCAAACATAGCCGCAGTACAGGCTGCGCTACATACCAACAATAACGCCGAATCTAACAATGCAGCTAACGGTGCAAGAAATCGTGTAGAATGCACCTATAAAGAATTCACTGCCTTCAAACCTTTAGAATTTGATGGAACCGAAGGACCGATCGGATTGAAACGGTGGACCGAGAAGGTCGAATCGGTGTTTGCCATAAGTAAGTGTACTGAAGAGGACAAAGTGAAGTACGCTACACATACCTTCACAGGTACTGCGTTAACATGGTGGAATACCTATCTAGAGCAAGTGGGACAAGATGATGCTTACGCACTACCGTGGTCAGCATTCAAGCACTTGATGAACGAGAAGTACCGTCCCAGAACCGAGGTCAATAAGCTCAAGACAGAACTTAGAGGGTTACGAACCCAAGGATTTGATATTACCACGTACAAAAGACGATTCACAGAATTGTGCCTATTGTGTCCGAGAGCGTTCGAAGATGAGGAAGAGAAGATCGACGCATTTGTGAAAAGGATTACCGGAAAGAATCCAAGAAGATATAAGTTCACACGAGCCCGCCTCCATACAACAGGCATGTAGAATGGCTCACAAACTAGTGAACCAGATTGAAGAAAGAATTAAAGAACAGACTGCTGAAGAGGCCAATGTGAAGCAGGTCAAAAGAAAGTGGGAGGAAAACGGTGATAAGAATCACCAATACAACAACAACAACAATTACAACAATAATCACAACAACTATCCCAACAATCGCAACATCAATCGCAACTACAAAAAACGGCCCAACAACAACAACAACAATAACAAGAACAACAACAACAACAACAACAACAACAACATCAACTACAACAATCATCCCAACAACAATAATAACCGCAACAAGAACAACAATCAGAAGCAGCTATGCCAAAGATGTGAAAAGTATCACTCGGGGTTCTGCACCAAATTTTGCAACAAGTGTAAAAGAAATGGTCATAGCTCGGCGAAGTGTGAGGTCTACGGACCAGGGGTTAACAGAACGAAAGGAATAAATGGTGTCGGAAAGAGTAATGGCGGAGCAAGTAGTATCGGAGCAAGTTATGCCAACGTAGTTTGTTATAAATGTGGAAAATCGGGCCACACTATTAGAAATTTCCCGAACCAGGAGAACACGAATGGACAAGGCCGCGGAAGAGTTTTCAATATTAATGCGGCAGAGGCACAGGAAGACCCGAAGATTGTTACGGGTACGTTTCTTATTGACAATAAATCTGCTTATGTTTTATTTGATTCGGGTGCAGATAGAAGCTATATGAGTAGAGATTTTTGTGCTAAATTAAGTTGTCCATTGACGCCTTTGGATAGTAAATTTTTACTCGAATTAGCAAATGGTAAATTAATTTCAGCAGATAATATATGTCGGAATCGAGAAATTAAACTGTTTAGCGAAAGATTTAAGATTGACTTGATACCAGTAGAGTTAGGGAGTTTTGATGTGATAATCGGTATGGACTGGTTGAAAGAAGTGAAAGCAGAGATCGTTTGTTACAAAAATGCAATTCGCATTATACGAGAAAAAGGAAAACCCTTAATGGTGTACGGAGAAAAGGGCAACACGAAGCTACATCTTATTAGTAATTTGAAGGCACAAAAACTAATAAGAAAAGGTTGCTATGCTGTTCTAGCACACGTCGAGAAAGTACGAACTAAAGAAAAGAGCATCAATGATGTTCCCGTCGCAAAAGAATTTCCCGATGTATTTTCGAAAGAATTACCGGGATTACCCCCACATCGATCCGTTGAATTTCAAATAGATCTTGTACCAGGAGCTGCACCAATAGCTCGTGCTCCTTACAGACTCGCACCCAGCGAGATGAAAGAACTGCAAAGCCAATTACAAGAACTTTTAGAGCGTGGTTTCATTCGACTAAGCACATCACCGTGGGGAGCTCCTGTTTTGTTTGTCAAGAAGAAAGATGGTACATTCAGTTTGTGTATCGACTACCGAGAGTTGAACAAACTTACCATCAAGAACCGCTACCCACTACCGAGAATCGACGACTTATTTGATCAACTACAAGGCTCGTCTGTTTATTTAAAGATTGACTTACGTTCCGGGTATCATCAAATGAGGGTGAAAGAAGATGATATTCCAAAGACTGCTTTCAGAACACGTTACGGTCATTACGAGTTTATGGTCATGCCGTTTGGTTTAACTAATGCACCAGCTATGTTCATGGACCTTATGAACCGAGTGTGTAGACCATACCTTGACAAGTGTGTCATTGTTTTCATTGATGACATACTTATTTACTCAAAGAATAACCAAGAACACGGTGAACATTTGAGAAAGGTGTTAAAAGTATTGAGGAAGGAAGAATTGTACGCTAAGTTTTCAAAGTGTGCATTTTGGTTGGAAGAAGTTCAATTCCTCGGTCACATAGTGAACAAAGAAGGTATTAAGGTGGATCCGGTAAAGATAGAAACTGTTGAAAAGTGGGAAACCCCGAAAACTCCGAAACACATACGCCAGTTTTTAGGACTAGCAGGTTACTACAGAAGGTTCATCCAAGACTTTTCCAGAATAGCAAAACCCTTGACTGCATTAACGCATAAAGGGAAGAAATTTGAATGGAAGGATGAACAAGAGAAAGCGTTTCAGTTATTGAAGAAAAAGTTAACTACGGCACCAATATTGTCATTACCTGAAGGGAATGATGATTTTGTGATATATTGTGACGCCTCAAAGCAAGGTCTCGGTTGTGTATAAATGCAATGAACGAAGGTGATTGCTTATGCGTCTAGACAATTGAAGATTCACGAACAAAATTATACGACACATGATTTGGAATTAGGCGCGGTTGTTTTTGCATTAAAGACTTAGAGGCACTACTTATATGGGGTCAAAAGTATTATATATACCGACCACAAAAGTCTTCAACACATATTTAATCAGAAACAAATGAATATGAGGCAGCGTAGGTGGATTGAATTGTTGAATGATTACGACTTTGAGATTCATTACCACCCGGGGAAGGCAGATGTGGTAGCCGATGCCTTGAGCAGGAAGGACAGAGAACCCATTCGAGTAAAATCTATGAATATAATGATTCACAATAACCTTACTACTCAAATAAACGAGGCGCAACAAGGAGTTTTAAAAGAGGGAAATTTAAAGGATGAAATACCCAAAGGATCGGAGAAGCATCTTAATATTCGGGAAGACGGAACCCGGTATAAGGCTGAAAGGATTTGGGTACCAAAATTTGGAGATATGAGAGAAATGGTACTTAGAGAAGCTCATAAAACCTAATACTCAATACATCCTGGAATGGGGAAGATGTACAAGGATCTCAAGAAATATTTTTGGTGGCCGGGTATGAAAGCCGATGTTGCTAAATATGTAGGAGAATGTTTGATGTGTTCTAAGGTCAAAGCTGAGCATCAGAAATCATCAGGTCTACTTCAACAACCCAAAATCCCGGAATGGAAATGGGAAAACATTACCATGGATTTCATCACTAAATTGCCAAGGACTGCAAGAGGTTTTGATACTATTTGGGTAATAGTTGATCGTCTCACCAAATCAGCACACTTCCTGCCAATAAGAGAAGATGACAAGATGGAGAAGTTAGCACGACTGTATTTGAAGGAAGTCGTCTCCAGACATGGAATACCAATCTCTATTATCTCTGATAGGGATGGCAGATTTATTTCAAGATTCTGGCAGACATTACAGCAAGCATTAGGAACTCGTCTAGACATGATTACTGCCTATCATCCACAAACTGATGGGCAGAGCGAAAGGACGATACAAATGCTTGAAGACATGCTACGAGCATGTGTTATTGATTTCGGAAACAGTTGGGATCAACATCTACCGTTAGCAGAATTTTCCTACAACAACAGCTACCATTCAAGCATTGAGATGGCGCCGTTTGAAGCACTTTATGGTAGAAAGTGCAGGTCTCCGATTTGTTGGAGTTAAGTGGGGGATAGACGGATTACGGGTCCAGAGATAATACAAGAAACTACCGAGAAGATCATCCAAATTCAACAACGGTTGAAAACCGCCCAAAGTCGACAAAAGAGCTACGCTGACATTAAAAGAAAAGATATAGAATTTGAAATTGGAGAGATGGTCATGCTTAAAGTTGCACCTTGGAAAGGCGTTGTTCGATTTGGTAAACGAGGGAAATTAAATCCAAGGTATATCGGACCATTCAAGATTATTGATCGTGTCGGACCAGTAGCTTACTGACTTGAGTTACCTCAACAACTCGCGGCTGTACATAACACTTTCCACGTCTCGAATTTGAAGAAATGTTTTGCTTAAGAAGATCTCACTATTCCGTTAGATGAAATCCAAATCAACGAAAAACTTCAATTCATCGAAGAACCCGTTGAAATAATGGATCGTGAGGTTAAAAGACTTAAGCAAAACAAGACACCAATTATTAAGGTTCGATGGAATGCTCGTAGAGGACCCGAGTTCACCTGGGAACGAGAAGATCAGATGAAGAAGAAATACCCGCATTTATTTCCAGAAGATACGTCAACACCTCCAACTGCTTAAAATTTCGGGACGAAATTTATTTAACGGGTAGGTACTGTAGTGACCCGAACTTTTCCATGTTTATATATATATTAAATGAAATTGTTATTTACATGATTAAGTGTTTCCAACATGTTAAGTAATCAAACTTGTTAAGACTTGATTAATTGAAATAGGTTTCATATAGACAATTGACCACCCAAGTTGACCGGCGATTCACGAACGTTAAAACTTGTAAAAACTATATGATGACATATATATGGATATATATATAGTTAACATGATATTATGATAAGTAAACATATCATTAAGTATATTAACAATGAACTACATATGTAAAAACAAGACTACTAACTTAATGATTTTGAAACGCGTCATATATGTAACGATTATCGTTGTAACGACATTTTATGTATATATATCATATTAAGATATATTAATATATCATGATATCATGATAATGTAATAATTTAACATCTCATTTGATTTAATAAACAATGGGTTAACAACATTTAACAAGATCGTTAACCTAAAGGTTTCAAAACAACACTTACATGTAACGACTAACGATGACTTAACGACTCAGTTAAAATGTATATACATGTAGTGTTTTAATATGTATTCATACACTTTTGAAAGACTTCAAGACACTTATCAAAATAATTCTACTTAACAAAAATGCTTACAATTACATCCTCGTTCAGTTTCATCAACAAATCTACTTGTATGCACCCGTATTCGTACTCGTACAATACACAACTTTTAGATATATGTACTATTGGTATATACACTCCAATGATCAGCTTTTAGTAGCCCATGTGAGTCACCTAACACATGTGGGAACCATCATTTGGCAACTAGCATGAAATATCTCATAAAATTACAAAAATATGAGTAATCATTCATGACATATTTACATGAAAACAAAATTACATATCCTTTATATCAAATCCATACACCAACGACCAAAAACACCTACAAACACTTTCATTCTTCAATTTTATTCATCTAATTGATCTCTCTCAAGTTCTATCTTCAAGTTCTAAGTGTTCTTCATAAATTCTACAAGTTCTAGTTTCATAAAATCAAGAATACTTCCAAGTTTGCTACCTTACTTCCAATCTTGTAGAGTGATCATCCAACCTCAAGAAATCTTTCTTATTTACAGTAAGATATCTTTCTAATACAAGGTAATACTCATATTCAAACTTTGATTCAATTTCTATAACTATAACAATCTTATTTCGAGTGAAAATCTTACTTGAACTGTTTTCGTGTCATGATTCTGCTTCAAGAACTTTCAAGCCATCCAAGGATCCTTTTAAGCTAGATCCATTTTTCTCATTTCCAGTAGCTTTATCCAGAAAACTTGAGATAGTAATGATGTTCATAACATCATTCTATTCATACATATAAAGTTATCTTATTCGAAGGTTTAAACTTGTAATCACTAGAACATAGTTTAGTTAATTCTAAACTTGTTCGCAAACAAAAGTTAATCCTTCTAACTTGACTTTTAAAATCAACTAAACACATGTTCTATATCTATATGATATGCTAACTTAATGATTTAAAACCTGGAAACACGAAAAACACGGTAAAACCGGATTTACGCCGTCGTAGTAACACCGTGGGCTGTTTTGGGTTAGTTAATTAAAAACTATGATAAACTTTGATTTAAAAGTTGTTCTTCTGGGAAAATGATTTTTTTATGAACATGAAACTATATCCAAAAATCATGGTTAAACTCAAAGTGGAAGTATGTTTTTCAAAATGGTCATCAAGACGTCGTTCTTTCGACTGAAATGACTACCTCTGACAAAAACAACTTGTGACTTATATTTCTGACTATAAACCTATACTTTTTTTATTTAGATTCATAAAATAGAATTCAATATGAAACCATAGCAATTTGATTCACTCAAAACGGATTTAAAACGAAGAAGTTATGGGTAAACAAGATTGGATAATTTTTCTTATTGTAGCTACGTGAAAATTGGTAACAGATCTATATTAATCATATCCTAGCTAACTTATATTGTATTATACATGTATTCTAATATATTATGTAATCTTGGGATACCATAGACATGTATGCAAATGTTTTGACATATCATATCGACCCATGTGTATATATTATTTGGAACAACCATAGACACTCTATATGCAGTAATGTGGGAGTTAGCTATACAGGGTTGAGGTTGATTCCAAAAATATATATACTTTGAGTTGTGATCTAGCCTGAGATGTGTATACACTGGGTCGTGGATTGATTCAAGATAATATATATCGATTTATTTCTGTACATCTAACTGTTGACAACTAGTTGTAGGTTACTAACGAGGACAGCTGACTTAATAAACTTAAAACATCAAAATGTATTAAAAGTGTTGTAAATATATTTTGAACATACTTTGATATATATGTACATATTTGTTATAGGTTCGTGAATCGACCAGTGGCCAAGTCTTACTTCCCGACGAAGTAAAAATCTGTGAAAGTGAGTTATAGTCCCACTTTTAAAATCTAATATTTTTGGGATGAGAATACATGCAGATTTTATAAAATGATTTACAAAATAGACACAAGTACGTGAAACTACATTCTATGGTTGAATTATCGAAATCGAATATGCCCCTTTTTATTCTAAGAATTAGGGAACAGACACCCTAATTGACGCGAATCCTAAAGATAGATCTATTGGGCCTAACAAACCCCATCCAAAGTACCGGATGCTTTAGTACTTTGAAATTTATATCATATCCGAAGGGTGTCCCGGAATGATGGGGATATTCTTATATATGCATCTTGTTAATGTCGGTTACCAGGTGTTCACCATATGAATGATTTTTATCTCTATGTATGGGATTTATATTGAAATATGAAATCTTGTGGTCTATTGTTACGATTTGATATATATAGGTTAAACCTATAACTCACCAACATTTTTGTTGACGTTTTAAGCATGTTTATTCTCAGGTGATTATTAAGAGCTTCCGCTGTCGCATACTTAAATAAGGACAAGATTTGGAGTCCATGCTTGTATGATATTGTGTAAAAACTGCATTCAAGAAACTTATTTCGTTGTAACATATTTGTACTGTAAACCATTATGTAATAGTCATGTGTAAACAGGATATTTTAGATTATCATTATTTGATAATCTACGTAAAGCTTTTTAAACCTTTATTGATGAAATAAAGGTTATGGTTTGTTTTAAAATGAATGCAGTCTTTGAAAAACATCTCATATAGAGGTCATAACCTTGCAACGAAATCAATTAATATAGAACGTTTTTAATCAATAAGAACGGGACATTTCATTTACTGTCAAGCCTTGTTAATTCTTATGATAGTTATCTTGATGGTCGTGTGGGTAACATTCATCTAACAACAGAAGATTATCATCAACTAGATAGAGATTAAGCAGAAAAGATGGATATTATGTGGGGTATGGCAAATCTTGTGAGAAGAGCTACAGATTACGAAGAACGAACTGGAAAACCGATCAGTTTGACCAAAGATACAAAACTGGGTTTTGATATAAATACTGTTACTTGTTACAACTGTAGAGAATTAGGTCATTTTTCAAGACAGTGCACAAAACAAAAGAAGCAGGGTAATCGTAATCTGTTCAAGAATCAGAACTACAGTTCTCAGAGTCAAACTACAAAGCGTGAGATTTACATTACTGACAAAGTAAATGAAGTTGAAACGGTAGAAAGTCCAAACAAAGCCTTGGTTGTCATTCATGGAGAAAATGATGATTGGTCTATCAAATTGAATGTAGATGATCAACAACCTAAAGCTAACATGGCAAAGATCACTGAATCTGAAGCAGATTGTGTTATTGATCAGAATTTAGTTGAGAAGCTGACTGCTCATGCTGAAAGAGCTGAAAGATTGTCTCAAACAATTCAGAAAGAGAAGATTCAGAAACAGGTTAAAGACAAATTCAAGAAGGCACGTGATTCAGTTCCTCGTACACCTGAATCTGGAAGTGTTTCACCAACATCTTCAGAGGACTACTACTTCAACAGTTGGAAGGATAAATATGGTGATACATCAGTGTTTGAAGAAAGTCTAGAAGCTGATCAAAGTAAAGAAACATTGGTTGATGCTGATAAAGAACTAGACGAATGGGGTAAAATGATTGTCGAAGAGTTGGAAATATTAGTTCTTATGGGTGAAGGTTCAGATCTTGAGAGTGAAAGCTCAGAAGATGATGATTCAGACAAGAAATCAGACTCAGAAGTTGAAAATGAAACTGATATTACTGGAGTTAACTAAACTGATTTTGAAGATTTGAACAAGCAAGTAGTAGACTTACTAAGGAGTTGCTTATCAAAAAGTGATCTTGAGAAGGTCTCCGGGTTAACTAAAGCCAAAGATATTTGGGACAGACTTGAACAGATTCATTTGGGTAAAGATGCTGGTACATCAGAGTTCCTTACAGACTCGTCAGAATCAGAAGATGAGCTCGATGATGGGAAGAAGACAGATTACTTTGCATTTATGGCTGAGACTTCATCAAATAACGCTTAACATGTATCTTCTGATCCATCTACTATTATTGAATGTGTTAAATGCCTAATCTAAGGTAACAATAGATAATTTAACAAAGGTATATGCGGAGATGAAAGAAAAATGGCACGCAGACCATGTGACCACTAAGGTTGAAAATGAATTGAAAGAGCAAATCAAAGTTTATAAAAAAACAACTTCACGATCTTAAATGTTATAACTTTGACATAAATCAAGCTTTAATTAAACGTGTTGACACAATTAATGAACTAAAGAAAGAGAATGAATGCGTTAAAGCTGATTTAGAGGAAATTTCAATTAAAATGAAGTGTTGGGTAAGTGCATCACAATAGAATGCATTAATGGTAGAACTTAATGACACCAAGGGAAATGGTATTGGATATAGTTCTGCATCTCCTCCTTTTCAGAACACATTTGTTAATGCAAATGTAGTTGACGGTCGACCAGAAGATTGTATCCCTCCTAGTTATGAAGATTATGTTGAAAAGAATAAAAAATGTAGTTCAACTAAGAATACAACTTCTGATGATACTGCTGAAGGTGCTCTATATCATGAGGAAGATAGGAAAACTGGGTTAGGAGATAACTCTAAGACAAGTATAGTCAGAACACCGAAAGGTCCTGTTAAAATTTTAAGAAATCCTAAATTTGCTAACAGACCAGTTCCTCCTGTTACACCAAAACCTGTTCCAAGAAATAAAACAAATGATTCTCCTGTATTAGTAAGAACACAAGATCCGTCATCTTCAAACTCTAATAATGTGTATGAATTTAGAGGATATAGGGAGTTTCGTCAATGTTTTAATTGTGCTATTTTTGGACATATTGCTGCTAATTGTCCTAGAAGATATAGATCACCCAGACAGAAGATTGACCTCACATATGATGATCACATATCATCGTATGCTCATATAACAGGTTCACCTGTTAATGATGAAGTTCGTGTTAAAAATCATACGACCAATGTTGTCTATGGAGAGTATAAGAGAAAGAACTTCAATAGGTCAATTTCTCCTGTGAAGATTAAGGTTCCTAAATAGGATACTGAGGCAAGAGTTGCCAAATCAAGTGATCATAGTAGAGCTTTTGAACCAAAGACACGACCGCCTTCGCAAAAAGCTAGTCGTCGAAAATAATTTTCTCGTACCAGACCACGAGTGAATCGCTCTGAAAATTAGCAAAATGTGAAAACCAGAAGAGCAATATTGCTACTTCTAAACTATCCAAGTTTACGGTTTCTAATGATGAGATTCCACCGGACTCAAACGGGAAATGGATGGAAGTTCAAGCTATTGGTGTTAATGGACAACCTACTGCCATCCGGGCGTGGGTTCCCATTATTAATTAATTTTCTTAATGTAATGTGCAGGGGACCAGGGTACCTGCAAACAACACCCGGATAGTGGATAGCAGCGCTTCGAGACATATGACTGGACAGCTATCTCTTCTTTCAGATGTACACCCAATTAAGGGAGGTTATGTAGCATTTGTTGGAGATAAAGGAGGTCACATTTCTGCTCAAGGTTTATTGAAGAATGAAAAAGTTAGTTTCGACAAAGTGAACTATTATCAAGAGCTTGCAAACAATTTGTTATCGGTTTCACAAATCTGTGAAAAATCTTTCAAGGTAGCATTTGATGACGAATTCAGCTACATTTTGAAGCCAAAGTTTGTGATTCCTCATGAAATGATTTTGATGAAGGCTCCTAGACAAGCTGATTTATATATGCTAGATATGAATGTTGCTACTTCAACTGCTGAACATCATCAAGCTTTTGTTTCTAAAATGACTGAACAAGATTCTATTACTTGGCACAAACGCATGGGTCATTTAAGTTTTCGGAAAATGAATCACCTTGTCCACAACAATCTTGTAGAAGGTGTTGATCTTCGATCTTTTCAGATTCCAGGAACATGTGTTTCGTGTAAGAAGGGTAAGTAGAGCAAGAAAGCTCATAAGCTGGTGAAATATAATCCAATCTCTGCTCCACTTGAATTGTTTCATATGGATCTTTTCGGTCCAATTTGTTTTGAAAGCATTGATGGAAGTAAGTATTGTCTGGTTGTAACTGATGATTATTCATGTGACGACCCGAAAATTTCCGACCAAATTTAAACTTAATCTTTATATGTTTCCGACACGATAAGCAAAGTCTGTAATGTTGAGTCTTAAAAAGTTTGAACTGTTTCATATATTCAATTGACCTTCGACTGCTCTCGACGATTCACGAACAATTAATTGTAAATAAATATGTACACACATATATATAAATAAATATAAATATATATAATATAAAGATATGAAATTTGATACATGTAATTTGTAATATTAGAATTATTACTAGTATTATCATTAGATAATATTTTACCATTATCATTAAAAATCATTATTAATATTATAATTATTATTATTATTATTAATATAAAAATAACACACTTATCATTAATAATATTAATATTAACATTTTTATTAATAATTATTATCATTGTTATCAATATTATTATTATTATTATTATTATTTTTGTATTATAATTAATATATTTATATTTATTAATCAGTAATAGTAATAAATCAGATAATTACGCGATTTCTGTTATCAATCATGATCAACTTGTTATTTTAATATTCCCTTTCATTTGGTTCTTGTATGTGAAAGTGAAAAGTGTCAGCAGGTAATAAATTATTACACCCGTGAGTATGAATTATGATTGGGAGCCACTGTTTGTGTTTAATTATCTAATTCTCGATATTCTATCTTACCTAATCTATATGTCTATGGAAGATATATACATATGCTTAAAGCAATTACATATACAGCTCGATCATCTCACACTTTGTCTTCTCCATCAACTCTTTGGGCAACCACACCTCCATCATCCACCACCTTTCTAATTATTGTTCGAACCACAACCCAACCCAGTTACCATCAGTTACACACACCACCTTCATCCAAACTTTGAGGACAACCATCATCGAGAACTCCCATTTGAAAACACCTGCAACCATCATCAACAACTACCGTTGCAGCCGCCAT
The DNA here is from genome assembly GCF_046630445.1 of Rutidosis leptorrhynchoides. NCBI lineage: Eukaryota > Viridiplantae > Streptophyta > Magnoliopsida > Asterales > Asteraceae > Rutidosis > Rutidosis leptorrhynchoides. Next base: position 166,107,378 of record NC_092340.1, read on the forward strand.
GGTAATGTTTCTATTCAGCTGTAAAACCACCTACAAACCTCCTGTTCTGTTACTACAATTGTCCTTCTGTTTTTGTTGTAAACTCTCGCGTTTAACCACCATCAAACCATCATTAAAACTATTGTTGTTGCTACGCTATACTTATTTTTTGTTTTTAATTTGAAACCAAAAACTGCTCAGCCCGAAACCCACTTAAGTAAGGATACTAGTGATTGTTGCTGCTTGTTCTTTGCTGTTGAGATTGCGAGTTAAACCACCATCTTTTTAACAACCATCACCATCGCTTTTGTCACTTCTTTAACCGAGCACCACAACCACCACGAGTAAACATGGTTCGCCAACCATTAAACAATCACCACCACTAAAACACCAAACCGCCACCACACAACACCATCAAACGCCACCACCATTATCTCTCTTATTCTTTCCTCTTTTTTCATCCTGTCTGAGAAAAACAACTGATATTTTTGTGTTGATAATCGAATATCACCACAACTCACTTCACCCGCCACCTTATATTTTTTTTTATGTGAACCATTCGCTATATTATCAATTTTTTTCCCTTTCTTCTTCTTGAAACAACAAAATACGTAGAAATTATAAATGATAAAAGAGGGTCGTGTTGTTGATTTTGCTATTGTGCGGTTATATAAAAAATGGATAAGAAAGCCAAAGTGTTGAACCCCACCTCCACTCAATTATCTAACCGAAAATAGCCTTCATTAATCCATCATTTTTTTCAGTGCATTGAATTTAAATGGCACATTTGATTTAGTTATGGTTTGGTGGCAGACAAAGGAACCATTTTTTTTTATATATACAATGAAAGCTTGGACCCATGGAACATGATTATGTTAGTAGGATTCGGTAGATATAAAAATTCTATCAACTACCAATTTAACATATTTTTCACCAATGGTACGAACGGATATGACATTATAATCACGATATTATGTTATGAAAATGATAAAGATTAGGGATGATAATTTTCATGATAGTAATGGTGATTATAGAAAAATTAGGATTAAGTGTTCGAGCATGATTATAAATATGATATAGGATGATGTTGGTGATGCTAGATTATTAATGAATGATGATGATCGTAATCATAATGGATAATAGATTAAGCGTAGGAAATATTATCAGAAAGGTAACAACGGTGCAATGGTTGGGTATTGTTCGGGGGTATTGGTCGTGAGTCAAACTAGTGTTTATCATCTCCGTTGCGTCTACGTACTTTCCTACAATATTGAATCACAACATTGATACGTGAACATTCATATCTTATCTTTTGTACATTAATAGTGTATCCCTGACTAGTGCTCGAGTATATAGGTTTATGCATGCTTATGCTTAATTTCATCGTTAGATAGTTTGATGAATCATGAATTTGATACATATGCTACTGAGATAAGGTATATGATATGCATGTCGTTGGAAATCTGACGAAAAATTAATAACTTTTCATTTAGAAAGCGTTTGGTTTCGATGAACAGATTTAAAGATATAGTCAATTGAATTATCTATAATTTTAAGTATTATTGTTAAAATGATTATTATTATTACTATCGTCCTTATTATCGTCGTTATTATTATTATCTAATAATTATTTTTATTATTGTTATTATCATTATCATTATAATTATTAGTATAAATATTATCATTAAAAATTGTTATTGTTATTATTATTATAAAATAATACAACTTTTACTTATTATTATTATTATTATTATCAATATTATTTTATCAAATAAATATATGATACAAAGATATTTTTACCACACATAATATAATTACATTAATATTTCATTTGCTCCCTTTTTAAATGCTTTTACAATATATATTTTTGGGACTGAGAATACATGCGCTGCTTTTATAACTATTTTATGAAATAGGCACAAGTAATTGAAACTACATTATATGGTTGAATGATCGAAATCGAATATGCCCCTTTTTAGTCTGGTAATCTAAGAATTAGGGAATAGACACCCTAATTGACGCGAATCCTAAAGATAGATCTATGGGCACTAACAAGCCTGATAGTGCTCCAAATGAACATATATTTAGTAGCAATATCCTCCCAATATGTAAATTATTTAGTTGTAATTGTCCTATTTTAAGTTGTAATCGTTTATATTAAATAAGTGCGAAGACAAAAGGCGAAAACAATGATTTGAAGACGTAAATGACCAAAAAGCTCAAATGTACAAGATATAATCCAAGTGGTTCAATTTATTGATAAGAAATGTCTAAAAATGACAAGAGTACAAGTTGCGGAACGCAAAGTACAAGATATTAAATTATACGAAAGGACGTTTGGAAATCCGGAACCGGGACCTGAGCCAACTATCAACGCCCGACGCAACGGACTAAAAATTATGAGTCAACTATGTACAAGAATATAATATAATATTTAAATAATTATATAAATTATTTATGTATTATATATATTTAAATAAAACGCCGACAAGTAAATGGCCAAAAATTTGTGAGCTGGATTTCGGACATCCGCACTCGCGGAGCTCTGAAGGCTTAAACCTCCACGATCGCGGAGCACACCAGGATCAAAATTTCCTATAAATTCAAAGAGCTTCTGCAGAGTTTTATACCACAAAAAATAATAATACTCCCTCTGTAATAGAAATAATATATATATATATATATATATATATATATATATATATATATATATATATATATATATATAATAGTATAGGTTAGTTTTATATTAGTTAGTTTTGGGTTATGCAAAGGTTATTTTACGGGTTTTAAAGTCAGAGCTCTGTCCGTGTAACACTACGCGATAAATAATCAATGTAAGCTATGTTCTCCTTTTTAAATTAATGTTTCGTACTTAAGTTATTATTATGCTTATTTGAGCCGAAGTAATCATGATGTTAGACTAAATATTAAAGACTAGGTAATTGGGCTTTGGACCATAATTGGGGTTTGGACAAAAGAACGACACTTGTGGAAATTAGACTATCGGCTATTAATGGGCTTTATATTTGTTTAACTAAATGATAGTTTTTTAATTTTAATATAAAGAATTACAATTGGACGTACCTATAAATAACCATATACACTCAATCGGACGCGATGGGCGGGATATTTATATGTACGAATAATCGTTCATTTAACCGAACACGAGAATGAATTAATAGTCTATGGACTTATTAAAACAGGGGTGAAATTATGTACAAGGACACTTGGCATAATTGTTAACAAAGTATTAAACCTTGGGTTACAAGCAGTCGATATCCTGGTGTAATTATTAAACAAAGTATTAAGACCTTGTTGCAGTTTAAGTCCCCAATTAGTTGGAATATTTGACTTCGGGTATAAGGATAATTTGATGAGGACACTCGCATTTTATATTTATGACTGATGGATTGTTATGGACAAAAACCAGACGGACATATTAAATAATCCAGGACAAAGGATAATTAACCCATGGGAATAAACTAAAATTCAACACGTCAAACATCATGATTACGGAAGTTTAAATAAGCATAATTCCTTTATTTCATATTTAATTGCACTTTTAATTATCGCATTTTTATTTACTATCATTTTATTTATTGCACTTTTAATTATCGCACTTAAATTATCGTCATTTATATTTTTCATTAGGTTTTAATTGTGACTTAAAATATAAAATCGACAAACCGGTCATTAAATGGTAAACCCCCTTTTATATTATTATTATATATAAAAATATATATTTTGTACAAATATAGTTGTTTAAAATATAGTGTAAAATAAGTCGTCTCCCTGTGGAACGAACCGGACTTACAAAAAATTATACTACTCTACGATTAGATACACTTCCTATAGTGTTGTAGCAAGGTTTAGGTATATCCCATCTGTAAATAATTAAAACTTGTGTAATTTGTATCGCTTTTCGTATCAAAAATATATAGTATTTCATGTACACCTCTCACGACACCAAGTTTTTGGCGCCGCTGTCGGGGAATCAGCGAAATGCTATATTTTTTATTTTTATATATATTTGTATAAATATATTTTTAGAAAAACAATATAAAATTTAAAAAAAAAAACCTGAACGTGCGTAATTTGCATCCTCCGCACTCGCGGAGATTTTAGGGAGCAAAAATCCGCACTCGCGGAGCTTGGTCTGACAGTTCTGATCCAGCCATTAATTAAGAATTAGGGTTTTATTATTCTATTTATTATTATTATTATTATTATTATTATTAGGTTTAATTATTATATAGTTTTAATATAATTTGTATTTTAAGTTTTAATTATTATTATTTACATATTTATATTAATACTTTTATATAAATAATATTTTTATAAAAAATTATATTTTTATAACTCTAATTTTCTTTTTATATTTCGTATCTTTTTAAAAATATAATTCGTAATTTGTATATTTATTATTCATAACTAGTTTTAAGTTCTAGTTTTTGCCGTAGCTTATTTTTATTTCTAAGATTTCTAAGATTTACCGTAAAATCCCTTAAGTGCTTTTTCTATAGATTAAGATTTAGGCGCTTTAGAATTTTGCGACACCGTTTATATATTTTAGTACCTAAATTAAGTTATTGACGTTTTGGATATAGAATTCCTTTTAAGTTTTAATACCTTTAGGCGCAACTTTTTAGATTTAATTTTTAGACTTTTAAGTTTCGACATTTTTTTTTCTTATTTTTGTTTTTCGACGTTTGTTTTTCGACTTCTTGTTTTTCGACGCGTAATCTTTTTCTTTCTTATTTCTTGACACGCTAGTTTTTAGGACTTAGAATTTTCTCTATTTCTTCTCTAATAATTCAAAACGAAAAATTATTTTAAGCGGTTAAATTGATAGACATCCAAATTTTCTGCTTCGTAGTAATAGTTGGATTTGTTAGTGGCTGAGTTGTGAGCTTCCGATTTAAAGGGTTCTGGCTCCCTGCTGCATCTATTGGCTATTCGAAACGTGAGAAAAAGCAGAAAAGTCTATTAATTTGATAACTTATATAATTTTTATTTTTATAACTAATAGGATAATTAAGTAAATGCACCACATTGTAGCTAAAATTTGGTAATAAGCGCATTATGGAAAATCTCGAGGATATTTTGGAAACTCTTTATAACATCCGAAATCAATTTAATCAATACTCTCAAACGGGTGTTGATGACAATTCGTTCGGTCAATCTTTGATCACGAATGACGAAACAATAACTGGTTGTGAAATCTGTGGAGATTATCACTCAACATGGGAATGTTATTATTACGTTCCTATGGAAAATTATGCACCCATAGAACCTGAATGGAATGATTATGAGGAATACAATTCAAATTGGGATTATTCAAAAGAATATATCCAAACTCAACAACCAGAAGACGAGGAAAATTATGTGCCTGAAAATTCTTTAGATTATATGAAAATCAAACTCGAAGAACTTGATGTTCAAAATGAACAAATGAGAGAGTTTGTAAATCGGCAAGCTGAAACTCTATCAGATTACACACCTGTTGATCTGAGGATTCGTGTGCAAGAAAATCTCATATCATCGAATTTTGATGAATTCGAGAGCTCCGAAATCACCAATTATTCCGATGATACTTTTTATTCAGCTTTACCAATTTCACAACATATCGACACATTAGCCTCTACCGACGAAATCAACGATCCATCAATGGATGAAGAAGAAGAAGTAAGGGTGACAAATTGGTACACTTGGAAAAACGATAACGTTGAAAATTTTACCCCCGAGACCAAAATGGTGGGACCGATAAGTACCATTAATGAAGAAGAATTTGCTTCGATCCCGAAATTCACCATTCCACAACCTTCCAACCCAATATTCTCAATAGACGAGTCATCTACCGAAGATGAACTACGAGCTGTAATAGATAATGACACCTCGGATTTCACCCAATTGGGTAATAGAGGTGAAAACTTTGATCCAGAGAATAAACGGAAGGAAATGTTAGGAATTGTCCACCCTATAGAAATATGTATGTAGGTGTATAACGATCCATTTGATCAAGAACCAGAAAAGAGACATATCCATTTACTAAAAGCTACACTTAAAAAAGAATTAAGTAGTGACGATTGGATGGTTCTAAACATTAAACCCATTGATATATTATACACCACCCGAAATGTAAATAAGTGGCTCACTATTTTAATTCGTGGAACTTATTCTACCGACTTCACATGTCATCAGCTAAGTGTGGGGAAGTCTAGCCCCACTTAACGTTAAATTAGGGGTTCGGGTTAGTGCATAACTCATTAATAAAAATACATGATGAGTAAGGGTAAAAGACGCATTTTCAAAAATTAGCAAACAGTTCAGAAAAGCTACCGTTTTTGAAGAAAAACATGTGTGATAAAACAAGAAGGAATGAACGATGAGGCGCGCCATCTATCATTCGACGAGCTATGAAATTACAAACTGGGTATTTTTAATCACTTTTCTACACTTATCACCCTCGTGAATTTATAATTATAGTCTGATTTCATGCAAATGAGGGCATTGCATGATCTCAAGTGTGGGGAAGGGTTATAAATTCTCTCGGGTTTGCACTTGGTTTATTTGCCAAATTTTGTGAAAATTTTAAAAATTTTTAAATAAATGAATTCAAAATCATGTTTATACATATTTATGAACGATAAAACTAGGTATTAATGCCGAAATTATTGTTACCTCGGAAAGGACATAAATTGAGAAACAACTAAAATGCTTGAATTTATTTATTAAATATAAAAAGACGCATGATAAAAGCCAAGTGTGAGGAGAATGTACCAAGTTATTCAATTAAAAACTATCTATCACATGTTTCTGTAAAGTTATTGCTGGTGCTTTTGTTTTGGACTAAATTACTGTTTTACCCGGTTTACTGTAATATATTTGAAAGAGAGATGGATCTACACGATGAATCAATTCCATCATTAAAAGGAAGTAAAGTCTTCCTAAAAAGACACGCGCTTCTTGATTTAGGTCAAGAAGTTGTCGTACAGACCAGCTGTAGGTTGACGAAAAATCTAGAAAAGTCATCTCTAAAATCGACTGGAAATCCACGCACCTCAGCATCAAACAGGGTTGCCATGTGGTCAGACTTATCCTAACCATGAGAGGATCTGTCTCGTAAAATGGGGAGGGCGCCGTGCAAATTAGCTTGATAAGACTAATGAATCAGACCCCCAGAAAGGATAATCTCCTTAAAGATTAAAAATCAGCTTCTAAGCCTGATATTACTCAATCCTTGAGATTGACATTAAAGATTGAGAATTACAAACTCATGGAATTCAATGATATCTAAACTCGAGCTTGAACGAGAAAATATTTTGATCAAAATTAAAACCGATTTGTTTTCTGAAAACCTATTTTCAATGCGTTCATTACCATTGAACATAAAATCCTAGAAATTCACCTGGAATTCATTAGGTCACCTGAACTAAATCAGGTATCAACCGTAAGAACGGTAGTTGCATAGCATGGTCGAAGACAGGACCTTGTGTCAGACCAAAAAATCATAGGATGATCTTTACTATTGCTCCTATAAAGGATAGTAATAGCATCCGACACGTTTTTAGACCATAATCAAATGCATGTCATTAGACATTGCCTTAACAGTTGCTTGTTCATCGCTTTCCTTTACAACCGGATGGTAGTTTACCGAAAGGTAATATACGGGACAAGTAGACTGGAAAGTTGCTTTCCTAAATACAAGGTTAGCAAGTGGGTAACACAAAACCGCAAGTGTTGAGCTAAAATTTTCAAATCTGAAACCCACAAAGCCCACAAAAATATTTTGCAAACACTGGTGAAGGGTTATTCCGGAAAACTTATCTAGGGTAAAACCAAGATTGGATTTTCAAAAGATCAAATGTTTTCATAAAGATTCAATTTCCTTAAAGGATCTAAATTTTCATAGTTATGTGGGACTGTAAACCACATCGTTACTATCATTGTTCATACCGCCGTATCAAAATCACTGATGTATAAAGTGTGAAGAATAAAGAAGTGATTCGTGTAATTTAATTTCAAGTTCTGTATTGCTTGAGAACAAGCAACGCTCAAGTGTGGGGATTTTTGATAGTGCTCCAAATGAACATATATTTAGTAGCAATATCCTCCCAATATGTAAATTATTTAGTTGTAATTGTCCTATTTTAAGTTGTAATCGTTTATATTAAATAAGTGCGAAGACAAAAGGCGAAAACAACGATTTGAAGACGCAAATGACCAAAAAGCTCAAACGTACAAGATACAATCCAAGTGGTTCAATTTATTGATAAGAAACGTTTAAAAATGACAAGAGTACAAGTTGCGGAACGCAAAGTACAAGATATTAAATTATACGAAAGGACGTTCAGAAATCCGGAACCGGGACCTGAGCCAACTATCAACGCCCGACGCAACGGACTAAAAATTATGAGTCAACTATGCACAAGAATATAATATAATATTTAAATAATTATATAAATTATTTATATATTATATATATTTAAATAAAACGTCGACAAGCAAATGGCCAAAAATTTGTGAGCTGGATTTCGGACCTCTGCACTCGCGGAGCTCTGAAGGCTTAAACCTCCATGATCGCGGAGCACACCAGGATCAAAATTTCCTATAAATTCAACGAGCTTCTGCCGAGTTTTATACCACAAAAACTAATAATACTCCCTATGTAATAGAAATAATATATATATATATATATATATATATATATATATATATATATATATATATATATATATATATATATATATATATATATATATATATATATATATATATATATATATAATAGTATAGGTTAGTTTTATATTAGTTAGTTTTGGGTTATGCAAAGGTTATTTTACGGGTTTTAAAGTCGGAGCTCTGTCCGTGTAACACTACGCGATAAATAATCAATGTAAGCTATGTTCTCCTTTTTAAATTAATGTTTCATACTTAAGTTATTATTATGCTTATTTGAGCCGAAGTAATCATGATGTTAGACTAAATATTAAAGACGGGGTAATTGGGCTTTGGACCATAATTGGGGTTTGGACAAAAGAACGACACTTGTGGAAATTAGACTATCGGCTATTAATGGGCTTTATATTTGTTTAACTAAATGATAGTTTGTTAATTTTAATATAAAGAATTACAATTGGACGTACCTATAAATAACCATATACACTCAATCGGACACGATGGGCGGGATATTTATATGTATGAATAATCGTTCATTTAACCGGACACGGGAATGAATTAATAGTCTATGGACTTATTAAAACAGGGGTGAAATTATGTACAAGGACACTTGGCGTAATTGTTAACAAAGTATTAAACCTTGGGTTACAAGCAGTCGATATCCTGGTGTAATTATTAAACAAAGTATTAAGACCTTGTTACAGTTTAAGTCCCCAATTAGTTGGAATATTTGACTTCGGGTATAAGGATAATTTGACGAGGACACTCGCATTTTATATTTATGACTGATGGATTGTTATGGACAAAAACCAGACGGACATATTAAATAATCCAGGACAAAGGATAATTAACCCATGGGAATAAACTAAAAATCAACACGTCAAACATCATGATTACGGAAGTTTAAATAAGCATATTTCCTTTATTTCATATTTAATTGCACTTTTAATTATCGCATTTTTATTTACTATCATTTTATTTATTGCACTTTTAATTATCGCACTTAAATTATCGTCATTTATATTTTTCATTAGGTTTTAATTGTGACTTAAAATATAAAATCGACAAACCGGTCATTAAACGGTAAACCCCCTTTTATATTATTATTATATATAAAAATATATATTTTGTACAAATATAGTTGTTTAAAATATAGTGTAAAATAAGTCGTCTCCCTGTGGAACGAACCGGACTTACTAAAAACTATACTACTCTACGATTAGGTACACTGCCTATAGTGTTGTAGCAAGGTTTAGGTATATCCCATCTGTAAATAATTAAAACTTGTGTAATTTTTATCGCTTTTCGTATCAAAAATATATAGTATTTCATGTACACCTCGCACGACATCAAAGCCCCAGTCAGAGAATTTGAACTGCTTTAGTACTTCGATTTTATCATGTCCGAAGGGAGTCCCGGAATGATGGGGATATTCTATATGCATCATCGATTACCAGGAGTTCACCATATGAATGATTTTTATCTTTATGTATGGGATGTATATTTATGAGAAATGGAAATGAAAATCTTGTGGTCTATTAAAAATGATGGAAATGAATATTGTTGATAAACTAATTAACTCACCAACCTTTTGGTTGACACTTTAAAGCATGTTTATGAAATGTCCCATTCATATTGATTATAAACGTTCCATATTAATTGATTTCGTTGCGAGGTTTTGACCTCTATATGAGACATTTTTCAAAGACTGCATTCATTTTTAAAATAAACCATAACCTTTATTTTATCGACAAGGTTAAAAGGACACCACCTAGGTTATACAGAAATGATAATCTAAAAATATCACACTTACACACTACCAATACATATTGGTTTACAATATTAATATGTTACAACAAAGTAAATCTCGAATGCAGTTTTAAACAATATTATACAAGCATGCTGACACCAAATCTTGTCCATATTTTAGCATGCAACATCGAAAGCTCTTAATAATCACCTGAGAATAAACATGCTTTAAACGTCAACAAAAATGTTGGTGAGTTATAAGTTTAACCTATATATTTATCAAATCGTAATAATAGACCACAAGATTTCATATTTCAATATACATCCCATAAATAGAGATAAAAATCATTCATATGGTGAACACCTGGTAACCGACATTAACAAGATGCATATAAGAATATCCCCTATCATTCCGGGAAATCCATCGGACATGATAAAAATGAATTCGAAGTACTAAAGCATCCGGTACTTTGGATGGGGTTCGTTAGGCCCAATAGATCTATCCTTAGGATTCGCGTTAATTAGTAGATCGGTTTACTAATTCTTAGGCTACCAAGCAAAAAAAGGCATATTCAGCTTCGATCATTCACCCATATAATGTAGTTTCATTTACTTGTGTCTATTTCGTAAAACATTTATAAAACTGCATGTATTCTCATCCCAAAATATTAGATTTTAAAAGTGGGACTATAACTCACTTTCACAGATTTTTACTTCGTCGTGAAGTAAGACTTGGCTACTGGTCGATTCACGAACCTATAACAAATATGTACATATATATCAAAGTATGTTCAAAATATATTTGCAACATTTTTAATACATTTTACTGTTTTAAGTTTATTAAGTCAGGTGTCCTCGTTAGTAACCTACAACTAGTTGTCCACAGTTAGATGTACAGAAATAAATCGATATATATTATCTTGAATCAATCCACGACCCAGTGTATACACGTCTCATGCTAGATCACAACTCAAAGTATATATATTTTTGGAATCAACCTCAACCCTGTATAGCTAACTCAAACATTACTGCATATAGAGTGTCTATGGTTGTTCCAAATAATATATATACATGGGTCGATATGATATGTCAAAACATTTGTATACGTGTATATGGTATTCCAAGATTACATAATATATTATAATACATGTATAATACAATATGAGTTAGCTAGGATATGATTAATATAGATTTGTTATCAATTTTCACGTAGCTACAACAAGCAAAATTATCCAATTTTGTTTTACCCATAACTTCTTCGTTTTAAATCCGTTTTGAGTGATTCAAGTTGCTATGGTTTCATATTGAACTTAATTTTATGAATCTAAACAGAAAAAGTATAAGTTTATAGGAAATACAGGTTACAAGTCAATATTATAAGAGGTAGTCATTTCAGTCGAAAGAACGACGTCTTGATGACCATTTTGAAAAACATACTTTCACTTTGAGTTTAACCATTATTTTTTGGATATAGTTTTATGTTCATAAGAAAAATCATTTTCCTAGAAGAACAACTTTTAAATCAAAGTTTATCATAGTTTTTAATTAACTAACCCAAAACAGCCTGCGGTGTTACTACGACGGCGTATATCCGGTTTTACGGTGTTTTTCATGTTTTCAGGTTTTAAATCATTAAGTTAGCATATCAAATAGATATAGAACATGTGTTTAGTTGATTTTAAAAGTCAAGTTAGAAGTATTAACTTTATTTGTGAACAAGTTTAGAATTTACTAAACTATGTTCTAGTGATTACAAGTTTAAATCTTCGAATAAGATAGTTATATATGTAAGAATCGAATGATGTTATGAACATCATTACTACCTAAACTATAGTAGGTAAACCTACTGGAAGTGATAAAAATTGATCTAGCTTCAAAGGAATCTTGGATGGCTTGAAAGTTCTTGAAGTAGAATCATGACACGAAAACAAGTTCAAGTAAGATTTCCACTCGAAATAAGATTGTTATAGTTATAGAAATTGAACCAAAGTTTGAATATGAGTATTACCTTGAATTAGAGAGATAACCTACTGTAAATAACAAAGTTTTCTTGATCCTAGATGATTGCTTGGAATGGATTAGAAGGCTTGGAAGTAGACTTGCAAACTTGAAAGTGTTCTTAAAGTTTACTTGAGTAGTTGTTTTGAAAGTTGATCTATGTTAGGATTTATGAACTAGATTGAGATAGATTTTGTTGAATATGATGAAGAACACTTAGAACTATGAGATAACACTTGAGAGAGAGTAGTTTGATGCATGCAAATTGCAAAATGGATGTGTTTGTGGTGATGCATGACTAAATGAGGGCTGCTAAGAGCTGCATTATTATGTGTATTTACCAATAGTACATACGTCTAGAAGCTGGGTATTGTACGAGTACGAATACGATTGCATACTAGTAGAATTGTTGATGAAATTGAATGAGAATGCAATTGTAAGAATTTTTGTTAAGTAGAAGTACTTTGATATGTATCATGAAGTCTTTCAAAAGTGTATGAATACATATTAAAACACTACATGTATATACATTTTAACTGAGTCGTTAAGTCATCGTTAGTCGTTACATATAAGTGTTGTTTTGAAACTTTTAAGTTAACGATCTTGTTAAATGTTGTTAACCCATTGTTTTTTATATCTAATGAGATGTTAAATTATTACATTATCATGATATTATGATGTATTAATATATCTTAATATGATATATATACATTTAAATTTTGTTACAACAATAATCGTTACATATATGTCTCGTTTCGAAATCTTTAAGTTAGTAGTCTTGTTTTTTCATATGTAGTTCATTGTTAATACATTTAATGATATGTTTACTTATCATTTATCATGTTTAAATATAGTGTATCAATATCTTAATATGATTCATATGTATTTAGTAAGACGTTGTTATAACAATAATCGTTATATATATCGTTTTCGAGTTTCTTAATTCAATAGTCTCATTTTTATGTATATAACTCATTGTTAAAATACCTAATGAGATACTTACTTATCATAATATCATGTTAACTATATATATATCCATATATATGTCATCATATAGTTTTTACAAGTTTTAACTTTCGTGAATCACCAGTCAACTTGGGTGGTCAATTGTCTATATGAAACCTATTTCAATTAATCACGTCTTAACAAGTTTGATTTCTTAACATGTTGGAAACACTTAATCATGTAAATATCAATTTCATTTAATATATATATAAACATGGAAAAGTTCGGGTCACTACAGTACCTACCCGTTAAATAAATTTCGTCCCGAAATTTTAAGCAGTTGGAGGTGTTGACGTATCTTCCGGAAATAAGTGCGGGTATTTATTCTTCATCTGATCTTCTCGTTCCCAGGTGAAATCGGGTCCTCTACGAGCATTCCATTGAACCTTAACAATTGGTATCTTGTTTTGCTTAAGTCTTTTAACCTCACGATCCATTATCTCGACGGGTTCTTTGATGAATTGAAGTTTTTCGTTGATTTAGATTTCGTCTAATGGAATAGTGAGATCTTCTTTTGCAAAACATTTCTTCAAATTTGAGACGTGGAAAGTGTTATGTACAGCCACGAGTTGTTGAGGTAACTCAAGTCGGTAAGCTACTGGTCCGACACGATCAATAATCTTGAATGGTCAAATATACCTTGGATTTAATTTCCCTCGTTTACCAAATCGAACAATGCCTTTCCAAGGTGCAACTTTAAGCATGACCATCTCTCTAATTTCGAATTCTATATCTTTTCTTTTAATGTCAGCGTAGCTCTGTTGTCAACTTTGGGAGGTTTTCAATCGTTGTTAAATTTGGATGATCTTCTAGGTAGTTTTTGTATTATCTCTGGACTCGTAATCTGTCTATCCCCCACTTTACTCTAACAAATTGGAGACCTGCACTTTCTACCATAAAGTGCTTCAAAGGACACCATCTCAATGCTTCAATGGTAGCTGTTGTTGTAGGAAAATTCTGCTAACGGTAGGTGTCGATCCCAATTGTTTCCGAAATCAATAACACATGCTCGTAGCATGTCTTCAAGCGTTTGTATCATCCTTTTGCTCTACCCATCAGTTTGTGGATGATAGGCAGTACTCATGTCTAGACGAGTTCCTAATGCTTGCTGTAATGTCTGCCAGAATCTTGAAATAAATCTGCCATCCCTATCAGAGATAATAGAGATTGGTATTCCATGTCTGGAGACGACTTCCTTCAAATACAGTTGTGCTAACTTCTCCATCTTGTCATCTTCTCTTATTGGCAGGAAGTGTGCTGATTTGGTGAGACGATCAACTAAGTACCATCTTCCCCGCTCCAGGATGTATTGAGTATCAGGTTTTATGAGCTTCTCTAAGTACCATTTCTCTCATATCTCCAAATTTTGGTACCCAAATTCTTTCAGCCCTATACCGGGTTCTATCTTCCCGAATATTAAGATGCTTCTCCGATCCTTTGGGTATTTCATCCTTTAAATTTCCCACTTTTAAAAATCCTTGTTGCGCCTCCTTTATTTGAGTAGTAAGGTTAATGTGAATCATTATATTCAAAGCTTTTACTCGAATGGGTTCTCTGTCTTTTCTGCTCTAGGTGTCGGCTACCACATTTGCCTTCCCCGGGTGGTAACGAATCTCAAAGTCATAATCATTTAACAATTCAATCCACCTGCGCTGCCTCATGTTCAGTTGTTTCTGATTAAATATGTGTTGAAGACTTTTATGGTCGGTATATATAATAATTTTGACCCCATATAAGTAGTGCCTCCAAGTCTTTAATGCAAAAACAACCGCGCCTAATTCTAAATTAATTCTAAATCATGTGTCGTATAATTCTGCTCGTGAATCTTCAGTTGTCTAGACGCATAAGAAATTACCTTCATTCGTTGCATTAATACACAACCGAGACCTTACTTTGAGGCGTCACAATATATCACAAAATCATCATTCCTTTCAGGTAATGACAATATAGGTGCCGTAGTTTAACTTTTTTTCAACAATTGAAACGCTTTCTCTTGTTCATCTTTCCATTCAAATTTCTTCCCTTTATGCGTTAATGCAGTCAAGGGTTTTGCTATTTTGGAAAAATCTTGGATGAATTTCCTGTAATAACCAGCCAGCCCTAAAAATTGACATATGTGTTTCGGAGTTTTAGTGGTTTTCCACTTTTCAAAGGTTTCAATCTTTGCTGGATCTACCTGAATACCTTCTTTGTTCACTATACGATCGAGGAATTAAACTTCTTCCAACCAAAATGCACACTTTGAAAACTTAGCATACAGTTTTTCTTTCCTTAACAACTCTAGCACTTTTCTCAAATGTTCTTCGTGCTCTTGGTCATTCTTTAAGTAAATAAGTATGTCATCGATGAAAACAATGACAAACTTGTCAAGGTATGGTCCACACACTCGGTTCATGATGTCCATGAACACATCTGGTGCGTTAGTCAACCCAAACGGCATAACCATAAACTCGTAATGACCGTAACGCATCCTAAAAGCAGTCTTTGGAATATCATCCTCCTTCACCCGCATTTGATGATACCCAGAACGTAAATCAATCTTCGAATAAACCGACGAGCCTTGTAGTTGATCAAATAAGTCGTCGATTCTCGGTAGTAGGTAGCGGTTCTTGATGGTAAGTTTGTTCAACTCTCGGTAGTTGATACACAACCTAAATGTACCATCCTTCTTCTTGACAAACAAAATAGGAGCTCCCCACGGTGATGTGCTTGGTCGAATGAAACCACGCTCTAAAAGTTCCTGTAACTGACTTTGTAATTCTTTCATTTCGCTGGGTGCGAGTCTGTATGGAGCACGAGCTATTGGTGCATCTCCTGGTACAAGATCTATTTGAAATTCAACGGATCGATGTGGGGGTAATCCCGGTAATTCTTTCGGAAATTCATCGGGAAATTCTTTTGCGACGGGAACATCACTGATGTTCTTTTATTCAGGTTTAACTTCCTCGATGTTTGCTAGAATGACGTAATAACCTTTTCTTATTAGTTTTTGCGCCTTCAAACTACTAATAAGATTTAATTTCGCGTTGTTCTTTTCTCCGTACACCATTAAAGGTTTTCCTTTTCCACGCATAATGCGAATCGCATTTTTGTAACAAATGACCTCTGCTCTCACCTTTTTCAACCAGTCCATGCTAATTATTACATCAAAACTCCCTAACTCGACTGGTATTAAATCAACTTTAAACGTTTCATCCCCTAGTTTAATTTCTCTATCCCGACATATATTATCTGCTGAAATTAATTTCCCGTTTGCTAATTCGAGTAAAAATTTACTATCCAAAGGCGTCAATGGGAAACATAATTTAGCACAAAAATCTCTACTCATATAGCTTCTATCTGCACCCGAATCAAATAAAACATAAGCAGATTTATCGTCAATAAAAACCGTACCCGTAACAAGTTATAGGTCTTCCTGTGCTTCTGCCGCATTAATATTGAAAACTCTTCCGAGGCCCTACCCATTAGTATTCCCCTGATTCTGGCAATTTCTAATAATGTGGCCTAGTTTTTCACATTTATAACAAATAGCGTTGGTATAACTTGCTCCGACACTATTCGTTCCGGCATTACTTGTTCTGACACTATTTGTTCCTTTAGTTCTGTTAAACTTTGGTCCGTAGACATCACACTTTGTCGGGCTATGGCCATTTCTTTTACACCTGTTTCAAAATGTCGTGCAAAACTCCGGGTGATTTTCTTCACACCTATGACATGGCTGTTTTTGGTTTTTGTTGTCGTTGTTGTTATTGAGGTTGTTGTTGGGATTGTTATTATTGTTGAAATAGTTGTTGTAGTTGTTGGGACGTTTGTTGTAGTTATTGTTAGGATTGCGGTTATTGTTGCGATTGTTGTTGCAGTTGTTGGGATAGTTGTTGCAATTGTGGTTGTAATTGTTATTGTTGTTGTACTGGTGACTCTTGTCACTTTTTTCCTCCCACTTCCTCTTGAGTTGTTTCGTGTTATCTTCTTCGGCCTCCTGCTCTTTAATTCTTCCCTCAATCTGATTTATGAGTTTATGAGCCATTCGACTTGCCTTTTGTATGGAAGCGGGCTCGTGTGAACTCACATCTTCTTGAATCCTTACTGGTAACCCTTTTACAAACGCGTCGATCTTCTCTTCTTCATCTTCGAACGCTCCCGGACACAATAGGCACAACTCTGTGAATCGTCGTTCATATGTGGTAAGGTCGAACCCTTGTGTTCGTAACTCTCTAAGTTCTACCTTGAGCTTATTGACTTCGTTTCTAGGACGGTACTGCTCGTTCATCAATTGCTTGAATGCCGACCACGGTAGTGCGTAAGCAGTATTTTGTCCTACCTGTTCAAGATAGGTGTTCTACCACGTTAACGCAGTACCTGTGAAGGTATGCGTAGCGTACTTAACTTTGTCCTCTTCAGTACACTTACTTATGGCAAACACCGATTCGACTTTCTCGGTCCATCGTTTCAATCCAATTGGTCCTTCGGTTCCATCAAATTCCAAAGGTTTGCAGGCAGTGAATTCTTTGTAGGAGCATCCTACACGATTTCTTGTGGAATTAGTTCCACTGCTAGATCCAGAGTTATTGTTATTTTGCATCGCAGCATGTACTGCAGCTATGTTTGCTGCAAGGAAAACACGGAAGTCTTCCTCGCTCATGTTCAAATTCTGACGAGTCGTCGGTGCCATTTCCTTCAAAAATAGCCCAAAAGAATTAAGTTAATCATATAGAATTTTAAGAGTAGTCAATAGTATTTCGTAGCATAGTATGAACTCATTTATAAAATCTTTTTCTTCATATTAGTGTTTTATAGTTTTAATTCGGGTAGTACCTACCCGTTAAGTTCATACTTAGTAGCTAATATACAATTCAACTACTACAATTCTATATGAAAAAACTGATTATAATAATATTTCGCGTTCAAATTTTATACAATATTTTACAAACTTACAATACCACTATTATACATATAGGATGAAATATAGCACATAATAACTTTGCTACTCGGCAGCTATAAAGACAATTCTAGTTAATACGCAAGTCGTTCAGCAAAAGAAATAAAGACACGTAATTCATAAGTCCATAAACAAGTCATGCATTCTGGTTTTACTAAGATGACTTCCCATCCTTGGTCTTGTGGAAAGTAACTGTTATGACCATTGGCTAGGCAGCATGTTGAAATGTCGTCAAAAGGACGAGGGTTTAGTAATGTCCAACAGCCCCGTAATAATCTAAAAACCCTGTTTCTCACCCCAACTACTGAATCCATCACTTGTGGGAAGGTTTTATTTAAAAGTTGTAATCCGATGTTCTTTTTCTCACTTTGGTAAGAAGCGAACATCACTAACCCGTAAGCATAACATGCTTCTTTATGTTGCATGTTAGAAGCTCTTTCTAACTCATGAAATCCTATGTTGAGATATGTTGAGTCAAAATAGGTTCTTAACCCGTAGCGTAAAATTGCATTTGGGTTCCCTTCATTTAACGCTTTAAAGAAAACACGGCGTAACTTACGGTCTCCCCAATGTGATATACCCCACCTATCAAAGGAAAGCCTTTTATAAACTAAGGCATTTCTGGAAAGTCTTTCAAATGTTTGACAAGTTAATTTCGCCATAACTAATTGTGCTGATGAATTCTGACCGACTCTAGACAAGATTTCATCAATCATATCCTCTGGTAGGTCTTCTAAAATATTTGGTTGTCTACCCTTAACGTCCATTTTGTGTTTTTATACTGTAAAATAGACAAGGATTAGATTCGTAAAAGATAATTAACAAACAATACAAGCAATTTTTACATAGAATATAAAAGCACAAGCACACTACAATACATATAATACACAATATGATTGCAACCCTCTAATCTGAATCACTGGTTTCTTCTTCTTCGAACTTGGTTCGTTTTCCTAATTTTCTAGGGATATATGGTGTTTCTCTAATACGAGCCGTCGTTTTCCACAATGGTTTAGAAAAACCTGGTGGTTTAGAGGTTCCCGGGTTATTGTTACATTTTAGGAAATACGGATCTTGCCGATACATATAAAGTTCATCGGGGTTGGAATCAGGTTTCTCTATTTTTATACCATTTCCCTTATTATTTTCTTTTGCTTTATTAATATGGGTCGAGGTAATTTCTATAATATCATCGGAATCCTCATCGGGATCCGATTCATCAGAAAATTGGTAATCTTCCCAATATTTTGCTTCCTCGGCAGAAACACCATTGACCATTATTGACTTTGGTCCGTTGGTTGAGGATTTTCTTTTATTTAATCGATTTATTATAGGTATCAATATTTCTTCCTCCAGAACCTCTTCTTCTTCCGGTTCCTCCTCATCCGGTTCCTCCTCTTCCGGTTCCTCTTCTTCCGGTTCCTCCTCTTCCGGTTCCTCCTCTTCCGGTTCCTCTTCGGGAATTTGTGAATCTTCCCAAAATATATTCGACTCTTCATTATTATTAGGTGAGTCGATGGGATTTGTACTAGTGGTAGACATCTATCACACAATATCAAACACATTAAGAGGTTAATATATCACATAATATTTACATGTTAATAATATATAGTTTCCAACAAAAGTGTTAAGCAATCGTTTTTAAAGAAAACACAGTCGAAGTCCAGACTCACTAATGTATCCTAACAAACTCGATAAGACACACTAATGCAAATTGCTGGTTCTCTAAGACCAATGCTCTGATACCAACTGAAATGTCCCGTTCATATTGATTATAAACGTTCCATATTAATTGATTTCGTTGTGAGGTTCTGACCTCTATATGAGACGTTTTTCAAAGACTGCATTCGTTTTTAAAACAAACCATAACCTTTATTTTATTGACAAGGTTAAAAGGACACCACCTGGGTTATCCAGAAATGATAATCTAAAAATATCACACTTACACACTACCAATACATATTGGTTTACAATATTAATATGTTACAACAAAGTAAATCTCGAATGCAGTTTTAAACAATATTATACAAGCATGCTGACACCAAATCTTGTCCATATTTTAGAATGCAACAGCAGAAGCTCTTAATAATCACCTGAAAATAAACATGCTTTAAACGTCAACAAAAATGTTTGTGAGTTATAGGTTTAACCTATATATTTTTCAAATCGTAATAATAGACCACAAGATTTCATATTTCAATATACATCCCATACATAGAGATAAAAATCATTCATATGGTGAACACCTGGTAACCGACATTAACAAGATGCATATAAGAATATCCCCTATTATTCCGGGAAATCCATCGGACATGATGAAAACAAATTCGAAGTACTAAAGCATCCGGTACTTTGGATGAGGTTGGTTAGACCCAATAGATCTATCTTTAGGATTCACATCAATTAGTAGATCGGTTTACTAATTCTTAGGCTACCAAGCAAAAAGGGGCATATTCGGCTTCGATCATTCACCCATATAATGTAGTTTCATTTACTTGTTTCTATTTCGTAAAACAGTTATAAAAATTGCGCATGTATTCTCAGCCCAAAAATATAAAGGGTAAAAAGGTAAATGAAACTCACCTAATGTATTTTGTAGTAAAAATACATAGAACGACAATGAACAAGTATAGGGTTGGCCTCGGATTCACGAACCTATATCAATTGTATATTTATTAAAACATGAAATGATAATCTCATAATTTTCATTTATAACTTATATAATATTTGTGTGTTTGTAGTTATATAAATTTTATATTAAACTGCATGTATTCTCATCCCAAAATATTAGATTTTAAAAGTGGGACTATAACTCACTTTCACATATTTTTACTTCGTCGGGAAGTAAGACTTGGCCACTGGTCGATTCACGAACCTATAACAAATATGTACATATATATCAAAGTATGTTCAAAATATATTTACAACATTTTTAATACGTTTTACTGTTTTAAGTTTATTAAGTCAGCTGTCCTCGTTAGTAACCTACAACTAGTTATCCACAGTTAGATGTACAAAAATAAATCGATATATATATTATCTTGAATCAATCCACGACCCAGTGTATACACGTCTCAGGCTAGATCACAACTCAAAGTATATATATTTTTGAAATCAACCTCAACCCTGTATAGCTAACTCAAACATTACTGCATATAGAGTGTTTATGGTTGTTCCAAATAATATATATATACATGGGTCGATATGATATGTCAAAACATTTGTATACGTGTCTATGGTATCCCAAGATTACATAATATATTAGAATACATGTATAATACAATATGAGTTAGCTAGGATATGATTAATATAGATTTGTTACCAATTTTCACGTAGCTACAACAAGCAAAATTATCGAATCTTGTTTTGCCCAAAACTTCTTCGTTTTAAATCCGTTTTGAGTGATTCAAGTTGCTATGGTTTCATATTGAACTTAAGTTTATGAATCTAAACAGAAAAAGTATAAGTTTATGGTCAGAAATACAGGTTACAAGACAATATTATTAGAGGTAGTCATTTCAGTCGAAAGAACGACGTCTTGATGACCATTTTGAAAAACATACTTTCACTTTGAGTTTAACCATGATTTTTGAATATAGTTTCATGTTCATAAGAAAAATCATTTTCCCTAAAGAACAATTTTTAAATCAAAGTTTATCATAGTTTTTAATTAACTAACCCAAAACAGCCCGCGGTGTTACTACGACGGCGTATATCCGGTTTTACGGTGTTTTTCATGTTTTTAGGTTTTAAATCATTAAGTTAACGTATCATATAGATATAGAACATGTGTTTAGTTGATTTTAAAAGTCAAGTTAGAAGGATTAACTTTATTTGCGAACAAGTTTAGAATTTACTAAACTATGTTCTAGTGATTACAAGTTTAAATCTTCGAATAAGATAGTTTTATATGTAAGAATTGAATGATGTTATGAACATCATTACTACCTCAACTATAGTAGGTAAACCTACTGGAAGTGACAAAAATTGATCTAGCTTCAAAGGATTCTTGGATGGATTGAAAGTTCTTGAAGTAGAATCATGACACGAAAACAAGTTCAAGTAAGATTTCCACTCGAAATAAGATTGTTATAGTTATAGAAATTGAACCAAAGTTTGAATATGAGTATTACCTTGAATTAGAGAGATAACCTACTGTAAATAACAAAGGTTTCTTGATCCTAGATGATTGCTTCGAATGGATTAGAAAGCTTGGAAGTAGACTTGCAAACTTGAAAGTGTTCTTAAAGTTTACTTGAGTAGTTGTTTTGAAAGTTGATCTATGTTAGGATTTATAAACTAGATTGAGCTAGATTTTGGTGAATATGATGAAGAATACTTAGAACTATGAGAGAACACTTGATAGAGAGTAGTTTGATGCATGTAAGTTGCAAAATGGATGTGTTTGTGGTGATGCATATGGACGTGAATATGGGGTGGCATTATAGTCTCCATTAGTTTGTAATTTTGTGAGATATTTCACACTAGTTGCCAAATGTTTAGTTCCACATGTTTGTTGACTAAATTAAGGCTGCTAAGAGCTGCATTATTATGTGTATTTACCAATATTACATACGTCTAGAAGCTGAGTATTGTACGAGTATGAATACGGTTGCATACTAGTAGAATTGTTGATGAAATTGAATGAGAATGCAATTGTAAGCATTTTTGTTAAGTAGAAGTACTTTGATATGTATCATGAAGTCTTTCAAAAGTGTATGAATACATATTAAAACACTACATGTATATACATTTTAACTGAGTCGTTAAGTCATCGTTAGTCGTTACATGTAAGTGTTGTTTTGAAACTTTTAAGTTAACGATCTTGTTAAATGTTGTTAACCCATTGTTTATTATATCTAATGAGATGTTAAATTATTACATTATCATGATATTATGATCTATTAATATATCTTAATATGATATATATACATTTAAATGTCGTTACAACGATAATCGTTACATATATGTCTCGTTTCGAAATCTTTAAGTTAGTAGTCTTGTTTTTACATATGTATTTCATTGTTAATATATTTAATGATATGTTTACTTATCATTTATCATGTTTAAATATAGTGTATCAATATCTTAATATGATTCATATGTATTAGTAAGACGTTGTTATAACGATAATCGTTACATATATCGTTTTCGAGTTTCTTAATTTAATAGTCTCATTTTTATGTATATAACTCATTGTTAAAATACCTAATGAGATACTTACTTATCATAATATCATGTTAACTATATATACATCCATATATATGTCATCATATAGTTTTTACAAGTTTTAACGTTCGTGAATTACCGGTCAACTTGGTGGTCAATTGTCTATATGAAACCTATTTCAGTTAATCATGTCTTAACAAGTTTGATGGCTTAACATGTTGGAAACACTTAATTATGTAAATATCAATTTCATTTAATATATATATAAACATGGAAAAGTTTGGGTCACTACAGTTTATTCTCAGGATTATTTTATTTTACGCACTTTAAATATCGTCGTATAAATCGGGACACATATACAATGTTTTGACACTCTATATGCTGTAATGCTCGAGTTCACTATACAGGGTTGAGGTTGATTCTTAAATAATATATATACTTTGAGTTGTGATCGAGTCTGAGACTTGTATACAATGGGTCATGACATGTATTAATTAATTCGAATATTATATATTAAACTATATATGAATGGTTGAACTACTAACTGTGGACTATTAACTGTGAACTACTAACATTGGACAATTAAAATGAATTAAAATATTGATTATAACATATGAAACTACACATTTCTTCAAGTTTGCCACTTGATTTCATCTTAAACCTCATTTGTATCTTGACGATTACAATCTGCATTCAAACCTTTCATGGTTCTTGAAAACATCTCAATCGAGAGGATGAACCAACCGCACTTCATCTACGGAAGAAAAGATTGATGCATATAGTTATGCACTTGAAAAACTCTCGGAAACTGATTAAACGTTTAACACGAATCTGTGCTAGCTCCTTTGGCGTTGTTATTAGCGAAAATAACTTTACAATCCCTTTCCAAAGTAGCCAATTTTGTCACAGCTTCAGCAAATCAACTTCGACTTTCATTCGGATTAAACTTATTATAACCTTGATATATAAGTTTGCCTTTCGTCATCGTTACTGGGAAACCGTTTATATTCCACCACATTAGCAGCAAACTAATCAGCAACTTCATTGATCTTTGAGTTTTCGAAAAATCATTATAACCCTATCATGTATTCATCGACATCATGTAACAATAATTACCATACCAAATGCCAGGAATCATCAATCATTAACTTCGAATTTTGCAGCGTTCTACGTCTACAGTTATACATAAACATATAACGTTTATCTCCTGGATTTAGGTACTTCAAATCTGAAGAAGCACCCAGTCTGCGAAACAATTCTCTGAATTATGAAAAAGCTGAATGAAGTAGCAAAAACTGTAGATGACTTTAAGAGTCAAAAGTTTGATGATAAAGAAAGATACGTTGGTAAAGCTCAAAAGAAAATTTGGTACTGAAAAACGGATTGAGCAAACCATGAAGGAGACTCTGAACAAATCACAAGGACTAAACTTGTACATAAAGAATCCTGATGATTCTGTTTCTGATGAAATCTTTAGCGAATACCTTGCTCCTTAATCGCTCTAAATCATCGTGAATGAATTTCTTCATCACAATTTGATTCTAAAATTCTAAGATATTATCGTATCTTTCATTATAAATATCCTCAATATTTCTGAAGATATCTTCATAAATATTCTCGTCCGATATTAATTATCTCTCTGCGCTATCTGTGATATATCATAAAAGGAAACTATTTTAGTTTCTAAATTCTACAAAATTAGAATTTAAATTATGAATGTTTTTGAAGTAGTGTTGGGAACTGAAGCATGAGTTAGTATAATATAATGACACTTGATCAACGTGATTATATTACAGTAAGCCATGCTGAGTTTTTAATGGAACGTGATGATTCACAGACTATAACGTCATCATGTGATATGTTACACGACTCTTACATTCTATCTAATCTATAAACATATCAAGAATATATTTCTTGATAGCTCTATCTTTTCCCTTGAATACTGATAATTTGACAAGTCAGATTGTGCTATTACCATTTCATTCTTAGAACATTAGTCATGTTCATTCGAAATCCCATAATTATGAATTCTGGACCATTACTTGTGAAGAGAAAGCAAAAGAATAAAGCCCCGAAATAGAAATGGGGGTATAAATCACAGCAAATAGGAGAGAGCACTAACTGTGGATGTCGATGATTATAGAAAGACAGAAGCAGAGACATCAAAACATAAGGGAAGATATAAATCCCAACAGCAACTCAGAAATTACAAACCATGTATATCGATGCTTATAGCAATATAAAGACACGGGAGAATTAAAAACACTATAAATCCAAGGGTATAGTAGAAGTAAATAGATTCTTCTGGCGGCAGATGAAAAAGAAGAATGACATATATGAAAGTTAGGAGTATATCAAGAACCAGAACTGGATGGAGCATAGTGACGAATGTTTTAAAGTATGAGTTAAGGGAGAAAGAATAGAAGGTGTGAGTTATGGAAATAAGGAAAACGAAGGGATGGAATTATAGTGAAATATCCAACAGAGCAATCAAAACAGATTATCACATTTAATCAAAGAAAATCATAAATTCCTTAATCACCGAAGAATCAAATCTTTTATAGATTACAAAGATCATCTTTAAATTCCTTAAATTCTGGAAATCAACCGTGACTACGTCACCGGTTAAGACAAACATCATTGATTCATTTCACTCTCTTGTGATAACTTCAATCGTACGCTTCACATAAACGAATTGTTTAATCCATATTCCTCAATGATGATAAAATTTTATTTATCAACTCATATTCGTCATGAAAACATTATTATTGTTATCCATGACGACCTCGATCAAATTTTGGGGACAAAATTTCTTTAACGGCTAGGTACTGTGACGACCCGGAAATTTCTGACCAAATTTAATCTTAATCTTTATATGTTTCCGACACGATAAGCAAAGTCTGTAATGTTGAGTCTTAAAAAGTTTGAACTGTTTCATATATTCAATTGACCTTCGACTGCTCTCGACGATTCACGAACAATTAATTGTAAATAAATATGTACACACATATATATAAATAAATACAAATATATAAAATATAAAGATATGAAATTTGATACATGTAATTTGTAATATTAGAATTATTACTAGTATTATCATTAGATAATATTTTACCATTATCATTAAAAATCATTATTAATATTATAATTATCATTATTATTATTATTATTATTAATATAAAAATAACACAATTATCATTAATAATATTAATATTAACA
The DNA here is from genome assembly GCF_046630445.1 of Rutidosis leptorrhynchoides. NCBI lineage: Eukaryota > Viridiplantae > Streptophyta > Magnoliopsida > Asterales > Asteraceae > Rutidosis > Rutidosis leptorrhynchoides. Next base: position 166,134,118 of record NC_092340.1, read on the forward strand.
TTTTTATTAATAATTATTATCATTGTTATCAATATTATTATTATTATTATTATTATTATTATTATTATTATTATTATTATTATTATTATTATTATTTTTATTATTATTATTATTATTATTATTATTATTATTATTATTATTATTATTATTATTATTATTATTATTATTATTATTATTGTTGTTGTATTATAATTAATATATTTATATTTATTAATCAGTAATAGTAATAAATCAGATAATTACGCGATTTCTGTTATCAATCATGATCAACTTGTTATTTTAATATTCCCTTTCATTTGGTTCTTGTATGTGAAAGTTAAAAGTGTCGGCAGGTAATAGATTATTACACCCGTGAGTATGAATTATGATTGGGAGCCACTGTTTGTGTTTGATTATCTAATTCTCTATATTCTATCTTACCTAATCTATATGTCTATGGAAGATATATAAATATGCTTAAAGCAATTACATATACAGCTCGATCATCTCACACTTTGTCTTCTCCATCGACTCCTTTGGGCAACCACACCTCCATCATCCACCACCTTTCTAATTATTGTTCGAACCACAACCCAACCAAGTTACCATCAGTTACACACACCACCTTCATCCAAACTTTGAGGACAACCATCACCGAGAACTCCCATTTGAAAACACCTGCAACCATCATCAACAACTACCGCTACAGACGCCATGGTAATGTTTCTATTTAGCTGTAAAACCACCTACAAACCTCCTGTTCTGTTACTACAATTGTCCTTCTGTTTCTGTTGTAAACTCTCGCGTTTAACCACCATCAAACCATCATTAAAACTATTGTTGTTGCTACGCTATACTTAAGTAAGGATACTAGTGATTGTTGCTGCTTGTTCTTTGCTGTTGAAATCGCGAGTTAAACCACCATCTTTTTAACAACCATCACCATCGCTTTTGTCACTTCTTTAACCGAGCACCACAACCACCACGAGTAAACATGGATCGCCAACCATTAAACAATCACCACCACTACAACACAAAACCGCCACCATACAACACCATCAAACGCCACCACCTTTATCTTTCTTATTCTTTCCTCTCTTTTGATCCTGTCTGAGAAAAACAACTGATATATTTGTGTTGATAATCGAATATCACCACAACTCACTTCACCCGCCACCTTATATTTTTTTTTATGTGAACCATTCGCTATATTATCATTTTTTTCCCTTTCTTCTTCTTGAAACAATGAAATACATAGAAGTTATAAATGATAAAAGAGGGTCATGTCATTGATTTTGCTATTGGGCGCTTATATGTAAAAAAGGGATAAGAAAGCAAAAGTGTTGAACCCCACCTTCACTCAATTATCTAACCGAAAATAGCCTTCATTAATCCATCATGTCTTAACAAGTTTGATGGCTTAACATGTTGGAAACACTTAATCATGTAAATATCAATTTCATTTAATATATATATAAACATGGAAAAGTTCGGGTCACTAAAGTTTATTCTCAGGATTATTTTATTTTACGCACTTTAAATATCGTCGTATAAATCAGGACACATATACAATGTTTTGACACTCTATATGCTGTAATGCTCGAGTTCGCTATACATGGTTGAGGTTGATTCTTAAATAATATATATACTTTGAGTTGTGATCGAGTCTGAGACTTGTATACAATGGGTCATGATATGTATTAATTAATTCGAATATTATATATTAAACTATATATGAATTGTTGAACTACTAACTGTGGACTATTAACTGTGAACTACTAACATTGGACAATTAAAATAAATTAAAATATTGATTATAACATATGAAACTAAACATTTCTTCAAGTTTGCCACTTGATTTCATCTTAAACCTCATTTGTATCTTGACGATTACAATCTGCATTCAAACCTTTCATGGTTCTTGAAAAAATCTCAATCGAGAGGATGAACCAACCGCACTTCATCTATGGAAGAAAAGATTGATGCATATAGTTATGCACCTGAAAAACTCTCGGAAACTGATTAAACGTTTAACACGAATCTGTGCTAGCTCCTTTGGCGTTGTTATTACCGAAAATAACTTTGTAATCCCTTTCCAAAGTAGCCAATTTTGTCACAGCTTCAGCAAATCAACTTCGACTTTCATTCGGATTAAACTTATTATAACTTTGATGTATAAGTTTGCCTTTCGTCATCGTTACCGGGAAACCTTTTATATTCCACCACATTAGCAGCAAACTTATCAGCAACTTCATTGATCTTTGATTTTTTGAAAAATCATTATAACCCTATCATGTATTCATCTACATCATGTAACAATAATTACCATACCAAATGCCGGGAATCATCAATCATTAACTTCGAATTTTGCAGCGTTCTACGTCCACAGTTATACATAAACATATAACGTTTATCTCCTGGATTTAGGTACTTCAAATCTGAAGAAGCACCCAGTCTGCGAAACAATTCTCTGAATTATGAAAAAGCTGAATGAAGCAGCAAAAACTGTAGATGACTTTAAGAGTCAAAAGTTTGATGATAAAGAAAGATACGTTGGAAAAGCTCAAAAGAAAATTTGGTACTGAAAAACGGATTGAGCAAACCATGAAGGAGACTCTGAACAAATCACAAGGACTAAACTTGTACATAAAGAATCCTGATGATTCTGTTTCTGATGAAATCTTTAGCGAATACCTTGCTCCTTAATCGCTCTAAATCATCGTGAATGAATTTCTTCATCACAATTTGATTCTAAAATTCTAAGATATTATCGTATCTTTCATTATAAATATCCTCAATATTTCTGAAGATATCTTCATAAATATTCTCGTCCGATATTAATTATCTCTCCGCGCTATCTGTGATATATCATAAAAGGAAACTATTTTAGTTTCTAAATTCTACAAAATTCGAATTTAAATTATGAATGTTTTTGAAGTAGTGTTGGGAACTGAAGCATGAGTTAGTATAATATAATGACACTTGATCAACGTGATTATATTACAGTAAGTCATGCTGAGTTTTTAATGGAACGTGATGATTCACAGACTATAACGTCATCATGTGATATGTTACACGACTCTTACATTCTATCTGATCTATAAACATATCAAGAATATATTTCTTGATAGTTCTATCTTTTCCCTTGAATACTGATAATTTAACAAGTCAGATTGTGCTATTACCATTTCATTCTTAGAACATTAGTCATGTTCATTCGAAATCCCATAATTACTAATTCTGGACCATTACTTGCGAAGAGAAAGAAAAAGAATAAAGCCTCGAAATAGAAATGGGGGTATAAATCACAGCAAATAGGAGAGAGCACTAACTGTGGATGTCGATGATTATAGAAAGACAGAAGCAGAGACATCAAAACATAAGGGAAGATATAAATCCCAACAGCAACTCAGAAATTACAAACCATGTATATCGATGCTTATAGCAATATAAAGATACGGGAGAATTAAAAACACTATAAATCCAAGGGTATAGTAGAAGTAAATAGATTCTTCTGGCTGCAGATGAAAAAGAAGAATGACATATATGAAAGTTAGGAGTATATCAAGAACCAGAACTGGATGGAGCATAGTGACGAATGTTTTAAAGTATGAGTTGAGGGAGAAAGAATAGAAGGTGTGAGTTATGGAAATAAGGAAAACGAAGGGGATGGAATTATAGTGAAATATCCAACAGAGCAATCAAAACAGATTATCGCATTTAATCAAAGAAAATCATAAATTCCTTAATCACCGAAGAATCAAATCTTTTATAGATTTCAAAGATCATCTTTAAATTCCTTAAATTCCAGAAATCAACCTTGACTACGTCACCGGTTAAGACAAACATCATTGATTCATTTCACTCTCTTGTGATAACTTCAATCGTACGCTTCACATAAACGAATTGTTTAATCCATATTCCTCAATGATGATAAAATTTTATTTATCAACTCATATTCGTCATGAAAACATTATTATTGTTATCCATGACGACCTCGATCAAATTTTGGGGACGAAATTTCTTTAACGGCTAGGTACTGTGACGACCCGGAAATTTCTGACCAAATTTAATCTTAATCTTTATATGTTTCCGACACGATAAGCAAAGTCTATAATGTTGAGTCTTAAAAAGTTTGAACTGTTTCATTTATTCAATTGACCTTCGACTGCTCTCGACGATTCACGAACAATTAATTGTAAATAAATATGTACACACATATATATAAATAAATACAAATATATATAATATAAAGATATGAAATTTGATACATGTCATTTGTAACATTAGAATTATTACTAGTATTATCATTAGATAATATTTTACCATTATCATTAAAAATCATTATTAATATTATAATTATAATTATTATTATTATTATTAATATAAAAATAACACAATTATCATTAATAATATTAATATTAACATTTTTATTAATAATTATTATCATTGTTATCAATATTATTATTATTATTATTATTATTATTATTATTATTATTATTATTATTATTATTATTATTATTATTATTATTATTATTATTATTGTATTATAATTAATATATTTATATTTATTAATCAGTAATAGTAATAAATCAGATAATTACGCAATTTCTGTTATCAATCATGATCAACTTGTTATTTTAATATTCCCTTTCATTTGGTTCTTGTATGTGAAAGTTAAAAGTGTCGGCAGGTAATAGATTATTACACCCGTGAGTATGAATTATGATTGGGAGCCACTGTTTGTGTTTGATTATCTAATTCTCTATATTCTATCTTACCTAATCTATATGTCTATGGAAGATATATAAATATGCTTAAAGCAATTACATATACAGCTCGATCATCTCACACTTTGTCTTCTCCATCGACTCCTTTGGGCAACCACACCTCCATCATCCACCACCTTTCTAATTATTGTTCGAACCACAACCCAACCAAGTTACCATCAGTTACACACACCACCTTCATCCAAACTTTGAGGACAACCATCATCGAGAACTCCCATTTGAAAACACCTGCAACCATCATCAACAACTACCGCTACAGCCGCCATGGTAATGTTTCTATTTAGCTGTAAAACCACCTACAAACCTCCTGTTCTGTTACTACAATTTTCCTTCTGTTTCTATTGTAAACTCTCGCGTTTAACCACCATAAAACCATCATTAAAACTATTGTTGTTGCTACGCTATACTTAAGTAAGGATACTAGTGATTGTTGTTGCTTGTTCTTTGCTGTTGAAATCGCGAGTTAAACCACCATCTTTTTAACAACCATCACCATCGCTTTTGTCACTTCTTTAACCGAGCACAAAAATCACCACGAGTAAACATGGATCGCCAACCATTAAACAATCACCACCACTACAACACAAAACCACCACCACACAACACCATCAAACGCCACCACCTTTATCTTTCTTATTCTTTCCTCTCTTTTGATCCTGTCTGAGAAAAACAACTGATATATTTGTGTTGATAATCGAATATCACCACAACTCACTTCACCCGCCACCTTATATTTTTTTTATGTGAACCATTCGCTATATTATCATTTTTTTCCCTTTCTTCTTCTTGAAACAATGAAATACGTAGAAGTTATAAATGATAAAAGAGGGTAATGTTGTTGATTTTGCTATTGTGCGCTTATATGTAAAAAAGGGATAAGAAAGCAAAAGTGTTGAACCCCACCTCCACTCAATTATCTAACCGAAAATAGCCTTCATTAATCCATCATTTTTTTTGGTGCATTGAATTTAAATGGCACATTTGATTTATTATGGTTTGGTGGCAGACAAAGGAACCATTTTTTTTATATATACAATGTAAGCTTGGACCCATGGAACATGATGATGTTAGTAGGATTCGGTAGATATAAAAATTCTATCAACTATCAATTTAACATATTTTTCACCAATGGTACGAACGAATATGACATTATAATCACGATATTATGTTATGAAAATGATAAAGATTTGGGATGATAATTTTATGATAGTAATGGTGATTATAGAAAAATTAGGATTAAGTGATCGAGCATGATATGATAGTAATGGTGATTATAGAAAAATTAGGATTAATTGATCGAGCATGATTATAAAGATATATAGGTAGATGTTGGTGATGCTCGATTATTAATGAATGATGATGATCGTAATCATAATGGATAATAGATTAAGCATAGGAAATATTATCAGAAAGGTAACAATGGTGCAATGGTTGGGTATTGTTCGGGGGTATTGCTCGTGAGTCAAACTAGTGTTTATCATCTCCGTTGCGTCTACGTACTTTCCTACAATATTGAATCATAATATTGATACGTGAGCATTCATATCTTATCTTTTACATATTAATAGTGTATCCCTGACTAGTGCTCGAGTATATAGGTTTATGCATGCTTATGCTTAATTTCGTCGTTAGATAGTTTGATGAATCATGAATTTGATACATATGCTTCTGAGATAAGGTATATGATATGCATGTCGTTGGAAAGCTGACGAAAAATTAATAACTTTTCATTTAGAAAGCGTTTGGTTTCGATGAACGAATTTAAAGATATAGTCAATTGAATTATCTATAATTTTAAGTATTATTGTTAAAATGATTATTATTATTACTATCGTCATTATTATCGTCGTTATTATTATTATCCAATAATAATAATTATTATTATTATTATTATTATTATTATTATTATTATTATCATTATCATTATCATTATTAGTATAAATATTATCATTAAAAATTGTTATTGTTATTATTATTACTAAATAATACAACTTTTACTTATTATTATTATTATTATTATCAATATTATTTATCAAATAAATATATGATACAAAGATATTTTTACCATACATAATATAATTACATTAATATTATACACCACTATATTTTTATGATATTAAGTGAACTTTATAAATTTTATTACTTAAGATATAAAAATGTATATTTTTATCATATATAAATTTTAATATAATTTTTATTAATAAATGACTTGTATTTTTACTTTAATAAAATCTGATGAAAATATTTAAATATATAAAAACGACTATATTTAAAACATATATAGATTTTGGAAATCATTTTTGGATTAAATGACTTTTGTTGACTTTTGCATGATAATCTCGAGCATTAGGATTGTGATACACTATGACCTGATCTAAATTGTTAGACAATTATTGACCAACATATAAATATAAATAATTAATATAGGTTCGTGAATTCGAGTCCAACCTTGCACTTGTTCAATGCTGACATATGAATTTTTACTACAAAATACAGTATAGTGAGTTTCATTTGATCCCTTTTTAAATGCTTTTGCAATATATATTTTTGGGACTGAGAATACATGCGCTGCTTTTATAACTGTTTTACGAAATAGACACAAGTAATTGAAACTACATTATATGGTTGAATGATCGAAATCAAATATGCCACTTTTTAGTCTGGTAATCAAAGAATTAGGGAACAGATACCCTAATTGACGCGAATCCTAAAGATAGATCTATGGGCACTAACAAGCCCCAGTCAGAGAATTTGAACTGCTTTAGTACTTCGATTTTATCATGTCCGAGGGAGTCTCGAAATGATGGGGATATTCTATATGCATCTTGGTAATGTCGATTACCAGGTGTTCACCATATGAATGATTTTTATCTCTATGTATGGGATGTATATTTATGAGAAATGGAAATGAAAATCTTGTGGTCTATTAAAAATGATGGAAATGAATATTGTTGATAAACTAATGAACTCACCAACCTTTTGGTTGACACTTTAAAGCATGTTTATTCTCAGGATTAAAAGAAATCTCCCGCTGTGCATTAGCTCATTTTAAGGATATTACTTGGAGTCATCATGGCATATTTTGAAAGACGTTGCATTCGAGTAGTTGAGTTTATCAAGATTATTTTTAAGTCAATTATAGTTGGATGTATTATGAAATGGTATGCATGCCATTAACTTTCGATGTAAAGAAAGTTTGTCTGTTAAAAATGAATGCAATGTTTGTAAAATGTATCATATAGAGGTCAAATACCTCGCGATGAAATCAACTATTATGAATCGTTTATAATGTATATGAACGGGGCATTTCAATTCAAGATTTTCTTGGGTAATGTTTTTGAAAGAGAAGTTCGATACGTTTGAGAACTTGAAAGTGCTAATCAATCGATTAGAGACAGGTTTCAATTTAAAGGTAAGAAAGATTCGTTGCGACAACGGTACAAAATTCAAGAATCAGTATCTTGCAGGTTTCTGTATCGAAAAAGCTATCAATATGCAGTTCAGTCTGCATACGCTCCTCGGATGAATGGCGTTGCTGAAAGAAAGAATAGGGTATTGATAGAGACAGCTAGCAGATTCATCGTTACCTGTTCATTTTTGGAGTGAAGCTGTTGCGAATGCATGTTACACTTTGAATCGAGTTCTGACTGTTAAACGACTGGGTAAAACTTGCTATGAGCTATTGCATGGGAGAAAACCATCTTTGAAGCATCTAGAATCATTTGGTGCACCATGTACCATCTTAAAAAGAAAACAAGGAAGTAAGTATGATTCAAAAGTGGTTACTGGAGTATTTCTTGGGTATAGTTCTCCTAACAAGCGAGTTTTCAACAATGAGACAAGATGTGTTGAAGAATGGTCTGAATTTGATGTCCAGAGGAATTATACGAAGAGTGCTTCTAAGAGTCATCCTTAGATTTATAACTATGATGAGCTGATTGACTCATTCAATCTTGTTCCAGATCAAACGGAGAATGAAGTTGAGTTACAAATGTTGTTTGATTTACAAAATGAACCAGAAGTATCTGCATCTACACCAACTCCAACTCCATTACCCACTATCAATGAACCAGTTCAAGATTCAGATCAAAACATTGATCCAGTGTACGATACCTGTGGATCTGATAATTCAAGTGAGAGTTCTGATAATCATGAAGATATTGGTGATACTACGAATCTACATCATGAGATACCTGTTCCTGCACAACCAGTTCCCAAAACTACAGTTGATCATCCTAGAGAGAATATTATTGGAGATCCAAATGCATGTGTTAGAACAAGAAGGCAAGTTCAGTTTGATGGTCTAGTTGATACTCACATGACAGCTGCTGCAGCATACTACTAGTACTCATGTCATATTTCTAGAATAGAGCCAAAGACAGCAAAGGAAGCATTGAAGCATGTTGATTGGGTCATGGCAATGCAAGAAGAAATTCAGCAATTCCATCGTTTAGATATTTGAAAGCTAGTTACTAATCCGCATGGTGCTAAAGTAATTGATCTCAAATGGGTTTGGAAGTGTAAATTTGACGAAGATAGAAATGTTATCCGTAACAAAGCAAGATTAGTTACTAAAGGTTATCAGCAAGATCCTGAATTCGATTATGATGAAGTTATTGCTCCTGTTGCCAGATTGGAAGCTATTCACATTTTCTTGACTTTTGCTTCATTTATGAAGTTCAAAGTGTTTCAAATGGATGTTAAGAGTGCATTTCTTTATAGCAAGGTGAATGAAAGAGTATATGTCAATCAAACTCCGGGTTTTGAAGATCATCTTCATCCTGACAAAGTTTACTGTTTACGAAGAGCCCTATATGGTTTACATTAAGCCCCAAGAGCTTGGAATGGACGTTTGTCAAGTTATCTGATAGAAAAAGGTTATCAAATGGGCACGGTAGATTGTACTCTGTTCATGAAGGTTAAAGATGATGATATTATTTTGATCCAGATCTATGTAGATGACATTATTTTCGGTTCTACTAAGCAGGAACTCGTCGATGAGTTCGAGCAGGTTATGAAGGACGAATTCAAAATGAGCAAATTGGGTCTCTTACACTACTTTCTTGGTTTGCAAGTCGAATAGACTGATAATGGAATTTTTCTTCATCAAGCAAATTATGTAAATGATATACTTGAACATTTTGGTATGACTCAAGAACGTCCTGTGTCAACCCCACTAGCTGTAAATCATGGTATTTCGTTAGACTGTGAGGGGGAGCCTGTTGATCCTACATACTATCGAGCAATCATCGGATCGCTCATGTATCTCACTGCATCTAGGCTGAATATTATGTTCGCAACATGTCTGTGTGCTCGTTATCAAGTTAATCTGAATACAGTTCATCTTACAGCTGCCAAAAGAATTCTTCGTTATCTGTTACATTCTTCAAATCTTGGCATCTGGTATTTGAACGAAGACAAGTTTGATCTTGTAGCATATAGTGATTCAGACTATGCAGGTTGCAAAATCAATAACAAATCTACATCAGGAGGATGTCAATTTTTAGGTGAAAGGCTGGTGACCTGGCAGTGCAAGAAACAAACTGCAGTTGCACTTTCCACGTGTGAAGCTGAATATATCGCTGCTGCTAGTTGCTGTTCGCAAGTTGTTTGGATCCAACAACAACTTCGCGATTACAGACTAAGAATCTCTTTTTCTCTCCTCTTTATATTGATAATACTGCTGCTATTGCAATTACTAAGAATCCTGTGCAACATTCTAAGACTAAACACATAGGTATTAAATATCATTTTCTTAGGGATTGCCATAAGAAAAAGATAATTGAGGTTAAGAGAATAGGTACTAAGGACCAGAGGGCTGATCTTTTCACTAAGGCTTTTGATAAACCTAGGTTCTTGCTACTTTTAGAGATGAATGGAATTGTTGATCGAGACAAAGTGATTTCGGATGTTGTTTGTGAGGTTAATCAAACTTCTAGACTTTGCATGTAGGATGCATGACATATAGATTTTAGTTTCTTATTATCTATATTGCATATTTTTGCTTCCTGTCTGCATTTCTCTGCATGATTTTTCTCATGTTTGCATGCTAGTCTGTAGTTATTTTCGGTTTCTTTTGTTAAAATGCTAAAAGACAAAAAGTTTATATTTTAGTATTTTAGGGGGAGTATATGTTTCAACAGAAAATACCTAAAAAGTGTAAAATACCTCACCAGAAAACCCTAAAAAGTTGAAAATTTCCGAAAATGAGCTTGTTTTGATTAATATGTTGGAGATGAAGAAATTACTGTACTGAGAATTGATATATTTGATTAGTAAGGACTAATTTGAAAGTTTATATGTATCTGTTGTGTGATGTACTGATAGATGTGACTTATGAATTCTTGGCATTAGACAATCATAATAAGAATAACGATCATCTAAGATTCAGAAGTCATGAATGATCTGTAGCATTTGAAGGTAGTCACCTAATTATCTCTGAAACTGTATCTAATGATAATTGTTGAGGAACTCAACAGTCGATTGAGGGTATCCCCTATCATAATTGATAATCACTAGAAAAGGTTGGGGGTGGATTTTAAATTGAGGATTATCTGTTTGGCTGGTGCATACCACGTTGTCATGGGCCTACGACTTTATAATCGAAACTAAACACCAAAAATATCAGAGAAAATTAGTTTATGTCGAAAGTAAGTGTCCCTTCTAGCTTAAGGTTGAAAAGTATAATTCCTTATTGCAGACCGTTCAAGCATTTAAGGGAGAACACCTTCGAGTGATATGAGCACACAACAAAGAAACATGAGTTCATGCATAAAAATGGAAAATCCATTCATGATGGTGTTCAAAATCAATATATCAAAAGACTGTGATATGCTGAAAAAGAAATATCAAAAGAAAATCAAAGTCAAAAATAATTGGCGTATCAAGATGACAAAGTCCTGAAAGTATGAAGAATGCTGATTCATTATGTGCTCATAAAGATCTCAGATCATTCTTAGTGTGATGCCCCCGCGCAGCTTGAATTGTTTAATCATGACGTTCACACTGAACTATCAAGATTCTTGTCGTCTGCAATATAGAGTTATACCTATTAAGACTGTAAGTTGGAAAGATACTTACCTAGATATACTCTAAATAATATATATATATATATACATATATATATACACACACACACACACATATATATATATATATATATATATATATATATATATATATATATATATATATATATATATATATATATATATATATATATATATATATATATATATATGTAAGTTTAACGTTCGATTCCGTTTTCCATGTCAATTTGAACATAAAGAAGTTAAGGGCCTTGAGATTTATTTCGTGTGAGGACTGGTCATCAGGAAAGTCTACTTTAACTGTAGACCAATCCCCGCGGTAAATAATGCGCCTATTCGGATAATCCAATATACTCTAAGATCTACCGTTCCAACTAGATTGAAGATTGTCAATACACTGATAGAAGCCAAAGGCTAACAGGGTTATTCAAAATGCCGCGAGAACCATCCTGTTCAATTTGAATGAAGTACATGGAAAGAGATAACGGAAAGTTACGCGTAATGAATTGACAAAATAATAAAAATGCACAATCATAAGTGATGAAAGAATCAAGGATTAATGAACTCAACGTGATCTCAAAAGTCACTGCATTATAGTGTTCAAGTAATTAATGTCAACATGATTGTCGAAGTGTCCAGAATGAATATGTTCATGTTTAATGAGGATTGATATCAGTAATTGCATGATAATAGACATAGACTGGATAATTAGGAATGAACAACATAAGTTGATTCAATATGTTAGTTCTAATCCATATTTATTAAATTGTTAATCATCTTGCTCACAAAAAGAATGTGGATTTATATGTTTGCTTATCTGTTTATTAAATACTTTGCATTGAAAACTGTAAAACAACAAAAAGATTTTTTTTTTGCATGTTATTGCATTTCATGGTAGAATGTCTTTTATTTACATATTTTTAGTTGCATGACATTATATCTCAGAAAATTCATAAAGATTTCTTTCGTTCTTTTGTTTTCTGATTATCCTCTAAATGTACAATGACATCTGAAAGAACCTTGTCGAGATCAAGATATTTTTGGCCACCAAATCCATAAGATAGAAGTTTGTAGAGCTTGTGATTGTTTGAAGGAATTTATTGATTTAAGGTTGTTAGTGAACTTAAGATGACATTACACTGTAGGACTTACTCATGTGAACCAGAATGTTTAGAGTAATAACCTCGTTTTGGTTAGTATTTTTGATTAACCTAAGTGTTAATGATCATTTCTTGATGGATTAGTGATTTATAACTCAAATTGAAAGTGCTAGTTAGCTCTAAGATTGCCAAATGAGTCGAAATCCTAAGTTTGTGAAAATTTAAAAATTTGAAATTGCCTAAGTGGCTCACTCGCACGACTGATGTGTGAACCGTATGAGTAACCACACGTGTGAGGTTAACCGTACGGATAACCCTGTTCTAGAATTGTCCTAAGACATCTGGGTCACACGCACGAGTGACTGTGAGACGCGCGGTCGATGATGAATTGTGTGATCAACCACACGGTTGATCACGAGAGTATAAATAGAGAGAGCTGAGCACAGTCGCTCACTCTTGCACTCT